>NC_064638.1:111441469-111741469 GCF_023864345.2 Schistocerca serialis cubense
AATCTTCCTCGAGGGCCGCTACAAATATTTGATATGGAATCTCATACCCTCACACATCATCCAGTTTTCAACTTTTCAGAAGCTTAATGAAGTCTAATTGAAGATGCATAATTGATGTATTCCTCAGAGTGTGAACGTGGTTTCAGTAAATGCTGTTTCTACAGATTTTGTTGACGCTGAATCAAAAGCTTTCTGAGAGTCATAAATCATAGATATATTGATGACTGAACTTGTAGCTCTGTTCACAACTTGCAAGGGACTTGTTGTGCTGTATCCACTTCTAAAGCCAGCATATTTAGAGAACGTCTTGCAATTCTGAAGAGGAGGCAGATAGGTCAATAGCGTTTTTCCCTTCCTTTCTCTTGAAGTAGACCAGTAACAGCATCAGTGCAGTTTTTAAGAATTATCTTCTTCTGCAGGTGTTCTGTAAATAATGTTGCAAATTCAGTTTGTATTATTTTGCCTCCAACTTTAACTATTTGTATTGAATCACTATCATCTCGAGGTTCCTTTTGCTTCTTTATACCTCAAATGGCTTTTAAACATCCTGGCTGATGTTAAATTGAATATTTCATTATCTGCATTATCATCTCTCTTTGTTTGTAATTCATGTTTTGACTGATAAAGATATTTAAAGGAATTTTTAAATACTTGTATAGTTTACTCTCTGTTGTTTATTATTATGCCCTATATGATATTGACTGATTAAACACACTCTCCCTCCCTCCCTCCCTCCCTCCCTCCCTCCCTCCCTCCCTCCCTCCCTCCCTCCCTCCCTCCCTCCCTCCCTCCCTCTCCCCCCTCCCCAGCCATCCCTCTCCCCCCTCCCCAGCCATCCCTCTCACCCCTCCCCATCCATCCCTCTGCCCCCTCCCCATCCCTCCCTCTGCCCCCTCCCCATCCCTCCCTCTGCCCCCTCCCCTCACCCCCGCCCCATCCCCTCCCCCCACCCCATCCCCCCTCGCCCCATCCCCCCTCGCCCCATCCCCCCCTCGCCCCATCCCCCCCTCGCCCCATCCCCCCCTCGCCCCATCCTCCCCTCGCCCCATCCCCCCCTCACCCCATCCCCCCTCGACCCACCCCCCACGACCCCCCCTCGACCCCCCTTGACCCACCCCCCCTCTCCCCACCCCCCCTCGCCCCGTCCCCCCTCGCCCCGACCCCCCACAGCCCGTCCCCCCTCGCCCCGTCCCCCCTCGCCCCGTCCCCCCTCGCCACGTCCCCCCTCGCCCCGTCCCACTTAGCCCCCCCCCCCCGCCCCCCCGCCCCACCCCCTCCCTCGCCTCCTCCCCTCCCTCGCCTCCTCCCCTCCCTCGCCCCATCCCCCCTCGCCCCATCGCCCCCTCCCCCCTCCCGCCCCTCGGCCCCCCCTCGCCCCATCGCCCCCTCCCCCCTCCCACCCCTCGGCCCCCCTCGCCCCCTCCCCTCCCTCGCCCCCTCCCCTCCCTCGCCCCCTCCCCTCCCTCGCTCCCTCCCCTCCCTCGCTCCCTCCCCTCCCTCGACCCCTCCCCTCCCTCGACCCCTCCCCTCACTCGACCCCTCCCCTCACTCGACCCCTCCCCTCCCTCGACCCCTCCCCTCCCTCGACCCCTCTCCCCCCTCGCCCCACCCCTCCCTCGCCCCACCCCTCCCTCGCCCCACCCCTCCCTCGCCCCACCCCCTCCCTCGCCCCACCCCCTCCCTCGCCCCACACCTCCCTCGCCCCACCCCCTCCCTCGCCCCACACCTCCCTCGCCTCCTCCCCTCCCTCCATCGCCCCCTCCCCTCCCTCGCACCCTCCCCTCCCTCGCCCCCTCCCCTCCCTCGCCCCCTCCCCTCCCTCGACACCTCCCCTCCCTCGCCCCCTCCCCTCCCTCGCCCCCTCCCCTCCTTCGCCCCCTCCCCTCCCTCGCCCCCTCCCCTCCCTCGCCCCCTCCCCTCCATCGCCCCCTCCCCTCCCTCGCCCCCCTCTGTCGCACGCCCCCCCTTAACACCCTCTGTCGCACCCCCCTTAACCCCCTCTGTCGCACCACCCCCCCTTATCCCTCTCTGTCGCACCACCCCCCCTTATCCCCCTCTGTCGCACTCCCCCCCATTAACCCCCTCTGTCGCACCACCACCCCATTAGCCCCCTCTGTCGCACCACCACCCCCTTAACCCCCTCTGTCGCACCACCACCCCCTTAACCCCCTCTGTCGCACCACCATCCCCTTAACCCCCTTTCTCGCACCCCCCCAATGCCCTCTCTCGCACCACCCCCCAACCCCCACTCTCGCACCCCCCCCTCTTGGCCCCCTCCCTCGCACCCCCCCTCTTGGCCCCCTCTCTCGCACCCCACCACCCCAACCCCCTCTGTCGCACCCCCCCTTAACCCCCTGTGTTGCACCCTCCCTTAACCCCCTCTGTCGCCACCCCCACCCAATCCCCTCTGTCGCCACCCCTCCCCCAACCACGTCTCTCGCCACCCCTCCCCCAACCCCCTCTCTCGCCCCCCCAACCCCCTCTCTCGCCCATCTCTCTATGGTTTTACAAAAGTTAGGATATTAGTTTCATTCATATGTCCTTTTTTTTTGTAGTGGTATCCCAGCATTTATCTTGTCATGCACATTTTTCCAGAGGTAGCTGTATTTTTTATGCTTATGGTAGTTGTGTGTACATTGCACTTGCAGAATTTTGTTCAGAAACATTTTTAATCTTATCATGCACTTATCGTAGAATGCCATTTCCATTTTTAAGTTTCCATACCTCTGTCGGCAGAAACAGAATCCTTACAGCATTGCTTTGTTGCCTGTCTATTAAAACCTCTTTTTCTCAGGAATGGGCAAAGATATCAGGTTGAAAGTTATGTGATATACTGAGATCTATGGTCCCTTGGCAGCATAAAACATTGAAGCTTCTAAGTCAGTGCAATCAAAAGGTATGACCATTTATGTCTTATTTCGATGCTCACAAACTCGCTCAACCATACCTGTCAGGGTACTTCCCATTGTCCTAGAATCATGAAATTTGGCAAGAAGTAAGGTTTCACAGTACAAGTACCTAAAGCAAAAAATCTAATAATCATTAATTTGTAATTATATCACACAAAAAAATATTTCTGTTGTCATTTGTTGTCCAATTTCAAGCTTGAAATTAAATCAATCCGTAGCTCTGCATTTAGGTCGACTTGTTTGCAGTGGTAAAAGTGAAACATTGGGCAAGGAATGACTTTATTGCTCGAATGACACATTTTGAAATTATCCATCATCAGCTATCCAGGAGCTATTACTAAATGTTCCAGAATTTTTTAAACAGGCCTCATAGCGTGGTTGTTAGCAAAGAGAGACATTTTGACTTTATATATATTGGTGACTGAAATGCCGTTCGATCATCGCTAAATTATGAGAGAGTTGGAGTGGGGTGATGGTGTTTGTTTGAGACCTTCTGCATTCCATTGCACTTCTTCATTTTTGCTGTGTTAGGGTTTGTATTATTTGCCACTTGCTGCCACTCAAACTGAGTAATTATGTGTTAATCCCTCCTTCCTTTCAGGTTATGCTTTAATTTGTGGTCAAGGTTATTTTAAGATCTTATATAATTAAGGAATTTTAACTTCTCCTTTCTAGGTACTTAATAAAAGAAAAGGGCCAGCTGTTTGGGGACCAAGGGCACAAATAGACAGAGAACTGTACAAATATCATATACAGAAGGAATTGTTTCACAATACCCCAAATCTTGAAGTGATGGTGTCCTCAGTAGAAGATTTAATTATGGAGGATGTAAACAGTTTGGAATGTGGAAATGCTCAGAAATGTTGTGCTGGAGTGATGCTAAGTATGATTTGTTACCTTAATTTTAAATGATAAAAAGCTCTATGAAAGACAGTATGCAAAAAAATTGATGTTTTAATAGGCAATGGCGCGGAAGTAAGAAGCAAGTCTGTGATACTAACAACAGGAACATTCTTGAAAGGACAGATAAATATAGGTTTAGAAGTGAGACCAGCTGGAAGAATTGGTGATGCTCCAGCTATTGGACTGGCGAAAACTTTGGAGAGGCTTGGATTTCGTATGGGACGCCTCAAGACAGGTTAGTATTTGTAGAAGAAAAAAAAAACTGTAAACAGTTTTTGTGTTGATTTGTGATAGTTAGCACATATTGATTAGTATTCTCTTCTCAAGATTTTGAGAAATCACTGATGTGACTTGATCATAAAAATAAACCTATATTTGTTAGAAAAACCTATTGTATTAACCCTTTTAGTTTCGTACGTGGCAGGCTAGATTTTGGGCAGTTGGTTTGAGTTGTTGGTCAAGAGGACCAAAATTCTTTAAGTGGATGCACAATAACTAGCTACAATGGTACATCCACAATTTTTGATTTCGTGGATTTTAGGGGGCATGTAGAATGTGGGTGTGTTAGGATGTCATAGGGGTGAGAAGGGAATGAATTCACTGGTGAGATTCTGGAAATGGCCTAAAACTTTAAGCAGGGATTGGAGATTATGTTGGACTCCTGAGATGGGACAACTCTGACAGAGTTTATAGGTTGAGGAGTCAGACAATTGGAAAGGTCGTCCACCAGGTGGTCAATGTGATTCGTAATGATGGTGGTCAAGTCTTTGTCTGCAGGTAGGACAGTTAGGTCAGTAATTGTTTTGAGACTGTGTCTGGCTGTCCTTTCTTCTGCTGGGATGTGGGGAAGGATGGGGAGGCCAAGTTGGAGGGAAGGAATTTCTGGAAGATGACCAGGAGATGGTTGGTAGGGAGGGGGTGGGGGTCCCGGTTGGATGATGGTACAAATAGGGAGAGGCAGGGTTCACTGTTGGGATTAGATTGGAGGGACTGGTGGCAAGAAAGTATTTGTATTGCAGAGTGTGGGAGATAGGTCTTGGATAAGTCTAGCACGGTTAAATTTGGATGTATCTTTGCAACAACTGCTCAAAAATAGCATGCTCCTAAAATAGTGTGAGCATCTTGGATTTATTTTATGAGCATAACACGATGTCATAGGAACAATGATGTACATGACAAATCTACTACTATAAAATCATCCGTAAAATACTTGAAAACGGCGTAAGGCCGAAATTGTACAATAATACGTGAAATAAAGAGAACGGGAGCTGAAAAAAATTAATCGCAGCTGCAGACCCTATTGCATTGAAAATTACAGTATATTTTAGTATTTTTATGTGTACTTAAACAGATCAGAATTAATTGTAGTGCCTTTTTATGTCCTTCATCTACATACATACGTCACGAACCGGTGTACATTACATGGCAGAGACATCAACCACTAACAGTGTGCAACCCAACATACATGTTGCCCTAGGCCCTGTGGCTAAAGAAATGTGGCAATTAGTTACTTTACAACACAGTGCAAGGGTTGGTTGTGAATGGAGGAAATGCATTGTGCCTGAGCACATTGCAATTTTGCAAACTACGCGCGAGCCAGCACAGTCAGATGAGTGCCAAGTGGCCATACATGTTGCACAAGCAGATGTCATTAGGGGAGATAATGTAAATAGTCTTCACGGGTTTGCCACCTGATCACGCTGTACAAATTCCACAATATTTCCTTGGAGCAAATGTCGGCATCTTCAGGTGGTTCAACCTTACTGGTAGCTAGTTACGATTGTCATACCAAGACACCAGCAAGGTTGAACCACCTGAAGGTGCTCCGAGGAAATGTGGAATTTGCACAACATGATCCGGCGGCAAACCCATGAAGACTATTTACAACATATCCACCGGGAAAGCTTGAAGAGTCTCTCGCACCTGTCGGCCATCGTAATTTAATTTATTATTTGTTTGTAACGTCGATTGTTGCCGACTTACATGGCGGGTCTTAATCAAAATATTTCATTCCATTTTGGTTTACAATTAAATGCTTTTGTGAAGTTCTGCTTTTTAACAATATTAATCTTAAATTATTTGTTACGTTAATGAATGTTAGACTTGCGGAATCTTAAACCATGAGGCATACAAGTTGAACAATGGAATAAACTTTTCATATTAATTTCCTCGGCTAGTCAGCTCACTTTAAAGCAAAAAATCTTTAGTTATTAATTACAATTGCGGCCCACACACGTGCGAGAGTATTTCTTCTTACCTTCGTTAACCATTGCCTTGTAGTCGGAGTCCTGGCTCCGGTTCTCGGCTGTGGTACTGAAAATAAGAATCTTAAAGCTACATATTTTCTGCAGCGTTGGGCGGCTGTGGAGAAAAATGTATATTATGTTAATAGTGGGCGAGTTTTTTGCTTCCACTAAATTTTATAAGTTAATATCACCATGTAATGGCGTCGTTGGCTGCATTGGCCGCTGCGATTGTTGCACTGTAAATTACTTGAATGCAGGTTAATTAAAGGAAGGCGGACATGAAATCGGGATCACCTCTTACAAATTAAAAGTGCACAATAATATTAAATCAATATATTATCTGCTTAATTAGTACAAATATGCTTACATTTGCCAGCACTCGCAAGATATCCTTCTACACGCAATCAAGACAAGAGAAGAAGTGAAGACAACTAAAAAATTAACAAAAGAGCGTATCTTGTCGTCTCTTTAGATCATTTTGTTATATTTCTTTGCCCTCGAAATTTACACAGAGAAATTATTATAATACGGATACATGATAAAAATGTATATTATTCAATTTTTAAATGTTTCTTCTTTATAAATACTGTTTTTTTTAAGTCTTTTCATACTATTTCACTGGGGATGCTATAAGTCACAGGAGAGATAGTATTAGTCGTGAAGTCTTGAGCTCCCAGGTGTTATGCCATGCGTGCACAATATTTCAACAATGTGACTTGCCTTCATAAGACTGCTCATTAAGTAATTAAGAGTCTTCATCTTCTTTAGATGTACCCAACATGACTTCATGAGAACTACGTTGTCTTTCTTCCATGAATTCCTATTTGTATTCCCTTCCTGGCTCTGTTACACTTTTGTACGGGCTGTACAACCCTGTTACAGTCCTAGCACCTTGTCTGTTGTGCCTACTTGATTTGGACTACAAACACTGGAATAAGACACCAGAATAGGTTGCTCTGTCATTTTTTATACAACTTATTTTACAGATGCATTGCACTTTCCATTCTATCTAACTCTTCCATTCTTCTCTTCAGTTATAATTTCATGTGGTCATCCCATCTCATATTGCTTCTTAGTGTTACCCTTAAATGCTTACACAGTATGACGTGCTTCCCTTTTGACACAGTCCTTCATCTCATCCTTGGAGAGATTCTCATTGGTTGAAGTTTAACCCACGTTCTCTTTGCGTGTAAGACAAATCATGTGACATGTTGCTTCAAAAATTAACTGGAAAATGTTTCTTGGCAGACTCGTAGTTCTGTGACTTCGGCTTATTCCAAAAAAATGGAGAAGAATGTAAGCTAATGTAGATGAGTAAGAAAAACAGTCCTGTAATATTTGAATACAGTATTGGTAGTGTGTTGCTTCACACATTCCATTTGTTTAAATAATAGTCATAAAATTGCAAAAATGACTCTATTGTGAAAAGGATACATTGATACTCAACATGTAATGGAGATGTTGAGTCGCAGATGGGTAAACATAAAGACAGTCAAACAAGTAAGCTTTCAGCCAAAAGGATCTTCTTTTGAATTAGACAAAACACACACACACACACACACACACTACACACTACACACTACACAACTGACACACACATGACCACTGTCTCACACACACTACACACTACACAACTGACACACACATGACCACTGTCTCTGGTTGCCGAGGCCAGACCATAACGTTGAAAAGTGATATGAAATGGAATAAACACGTAAGGTCGGTTGTAGGTAGATAAATGGTCGAATTTAGTATATTGGGAGAATTCGAGGTAAGATCAGCTCATCTGTAGAGGAGAATGCATTCAGAATGCATGTGCATCCCGCTCTTGAGTACTCCTAGTGTGTCCAGTATCCCCACTAGGTCCAATTAAAGGGAAACATCTAAACGTTTCAGAGGCATGCTGCTAGATTGTTACTGGTAAGTTCGGTTAACATGCAAGTGTTATGCAAAATGCTCCATGAATTCAAGCAGGAATCCTTGGGGGGAAAGGTGACATTCTTTTCTTGAAATACTATTGAGGAAGTTTAGAAAACTGACAGTTGAGATTCACTGCAGGATAATTCTACTGCCATACTGCCACCAATGAATATCTTGTGCAAGGACTGTGAAGACACACTGAGAGAAATTAGGGCTCATACAAAGGAAGTCAGACAGTTGATATTCCCTCATGTCATTTGCGAGTGGAACAGGAAAGGGAAAGATTATCAGCAGCACAATGTGTCCTCTGCAGTGCATTATATGATGACTTGTAGAATTTTGTGTAGGGATGGATTGAATCCAGAATAATTCAGAGATATGACAACTGGACAGGAGAACATACACCACCAACAGTCAATACACTACCTGCAACTGGCTCCTAAGAATGTATGGCAAAAATATCCACAAATATAAAACAGGACATGATAACAACTGTAAGTCTGTATTAATAGTCACACAAAAACACTGCACCTTAAGTTTCCACAGAAATGGATATACTTCATTGGCTTTAATTAAACTTGCCAAGTTCGTCACATTTATTAAACATCATCTCCAGTTAGCTAATGGCTCCATGATATATGGCCGCTAATAAGCATGTGTTTACATTCTAGACAATAACCCTCACCTAGGAAACTGGAAATGACTCAGTCGGAATCCCACCACTGTGTTTGTGAAAACACCAGCTCCACACCAGAAAAGACACGACTAGCCTCTTACACCCACAAGGGCTGTCAGCCAACTCTGCGATTTTGCGATCTCTGACAAGGAATCCTTTGAGTGGGAGTCAAAAGTTCAATCTTTAGCAAGGCTCATTTGACCGTATTATGTTAACAATTATGACAGGAAAAATATTCATTCCTCCTGTCCATCAGGAGGAATGAATGTGTGGGACGTGCAGAGATCAACCTTTTATGGGATGTAAGTACTACACTTTGTAAAATGGATGTACTCGACACTCAAGAAATGTTGAAAGCAAACCATTAACTTGCACCATAACCACTGAATGAAAAAAGGCAGGCCACAGTGATTACAAAGGTTCGCACCATCGAGTTCGAAGACAACTTTGTGGGGCTACAAACCATGCAGGACATTGAGGTAGGTATCCACTCTTAAAGAATGCATATAGAATGAATTGGTGTAACTGGTTGATGAGAACTGATGGAGTGTGATTACATGCAATGGATGCCTATAGTTTGTTGTTGAGCTTATCATGAAACTGGTTATCCTTTAAGGTGTAGTGTGATAATATGTTTTATAAGCATGGATAAAAGAAACATCCAGATGCTGAATTTGTCCAGTGGTTCCAGATAGTATGAATTGCAAAGTCACACAGAGAGTTTGCTCTAAGGGAGTATGATTTTTATACACAGACCAGGAATCAAGCAAAAGCAAGTTATTTTGATCAGTTATTGGCCAAAAGCAGTGCTCGTACCACAGTTATGGCCATTTTCCCACTCTTGCTTGCTGCGACATAAATATTCCCTACTGCTTATGCAAGATCACACACATGAGAGAGAATCATAGGGGGCAGAGTGCATCCCACTTCTTGCAATACAATAAATAACTTTTCAGCCAATTTACCAAGCAGGTTAGCACTTGACGTAATTTTGTATGAATGCATTAAGGCGTTGATGTTAGTTGATCTTGATAAAACTCTCTTGGTAGCTTTAAATTCCAGGTTTCCTTTCATGCGAATTTCCTCTTCAACTCCCAACTAGTCAGAGCTCAAAACAAATTCTTTTGTGAATGATGGGATAAGTTTTTTTATCTCATCTACAAAATTTTGGGCCAATTCCGTAGTTTGCTGTGCGTTGTCAAGCGGATGCTTTGTTTTGAATTTCATTACCTTACATCTGCAAATTCTGTAGCACTATTTGAAGTTATGCAACCATCCACTGCTTCCCTTGAAATCACTGTATTCTACATAGTGCACAATTTGATTTGCATAATGTAGTATGTCGCTATCATGCACCCCTTGTAAATTCTGTCCTCCCTTGAATATCCGAAGTTTTTCTTATGCACTGTATGGTCATACTGCTGCAGATGTATTCAAAATCTGTTCATAATTGCTTTTTTTACTTTGCTGCTTATGATCTTCCATGTACGTAATTATGTTTAGTACCCTGTTCTTGGACAACGATTGTCCTTCACTATGTTTCTCTGGAGAATGGATTTCTGGCCCACTGTCTGACAAGGATTATGAACAACATGAATCAATGCCTGTTTCAGTATCATTTTCACTTGTTAGGCACATATTGTCATCATAGTACTTCTCATGTACATTTCCACACAGTTGAGTCTACACAACACTCAAACCATCATGCAGAAAGGCTAATAATTCATCTGCCTCTTGTTTCTTACTCTGTGAAATTCCTTTGGTTCCTTTCTGACGAAGTGTCACCTTCAGAAAGCATTGTGGTAAATATAATGCAATGTTTGTTTTGTTTGGCATTGCCATTGTCCTGCTTTGTATCAACATCACTAGCACTGTAGCACTGTTGTGAGTTACCCTTCAGGTAAGCAGTTGGAACTACTCTCTGCAGCCTCATGCTGTGCTCACCATTGGGTACTTCCAGTCCCATCCCTTGTTGCCATTAGCAGCCAATATTGTGATTACGTGGTTGACAATACACGGAGCATTGAATGCCATAAACATCATTGGTCTTTTGTGACCTCACACTCAAGGGGTTTGTTTTCAGAAGCTCTGCAAAACTGTTTTAATGTTTGAGCCTATCATCCAGTCAGTCATAAGGAGAAGAAAGGAAGCATTTCCAACAGTCATGTATGCTTCTACTAATAGTACTACTACGGAAAGTTCACATATTTAATTCCAACAGGTACTGGAAAACATTTGCGGTCTTGGGAAAGTCACTGGTCCTTAAGGCAGAGCACAAAGTCAATTCAGTAAGTCATGTTTTAAAATTTAAAAAATGAAAGAAATTGCCTTTGTTACTTAGATTTGAAAGGCACATCACTGAGTTATTTTTCAACGTAATCTCCAAATAGGTTAATACACAAATTATAATGTTACATCAGCTTGTTAATTCCATCGTCACAGAATGTTGCTGCCTGAGGCATGAACCATGCACACACACTCTTGCATGCAGTTCCTCATCATTCTCAAAGCGCTGTGTTGCAAGCCAGGTCTTTGTGTGTGGAAACAAGTGAAAATCGCTTGGAGCAATGTCTGGACTATACAATGGATGACCAAAATGCTTCCATCCGAAGCTATCTGAGATCCGTCGAATTTGAAAGGCCTTGTGGGGTTGTATGTTGTTGTAAATCAAAGCACCCTTAGAATTTCTTAGACTCTTATTTTGCATGAGTCTTCTTAATTTCTTTAATGTTGCAGAATATCTCTCACTATTTATTGTTTCATCACATTAGAGGAAGTTCACCAAGTTCACCAGAAGCCTGTCTGTCCCAAAAAACAATTACTACTTGCCACTTCCTCTTGACCTTTAGTGTGGCTGTTGATAACCAAGATGCACCATTGTCTCACTCCAGCTTCACTATTTATGTCATTTCCTTACACCATTCAAAGTCCCTGATAAATTCCAATCGGTCTCAGATTTTTGGCTAACCTAATCACTGATCGTACTTCACAACTTGCAGGATTTTCTGTTGCAGCATACATTTTAAACTGGGCAGAGTGAGGTGGGGTAGTGGTTAGCACACTGGACTCACCTTCATGAGTACGATGGTTCAAACCAGCATATGGCCATCCTGATTTGGTTTTCCATGATTTTCTTAAATTGCTTCAGGAGAATGCTAGGATGGTTTCTTTCCCATCCTTCCCTAATGCGAGCTTGTGCTCTGTCTCTAATGACCTCTTTGTCGACGGGACATTAAACACTAAGCTCCTCCTCCTCCTCTCCCCTTCTTCACATTTTAAATATTCAATCAGAACGTTCACCCCAAACAATCACAACCTGATGCGAAATGATTCAGCAGAGGCTCTGACATCAAGACGGAGGCACTAGTGCCAGCTACTATCTGAAGTTACAATCTTTATAGCCCTCATATTAAAGCTCCATCACAAACCACTTAGATGAGTTACAGAAAGACAGACCTATCATTGCCAGGCTGGACAAGGCTCCCTTCTGCTGGGCACCAGACACTAGCTCTGGTATTCCCAAGAGCCAAGAGAATAATCCACACTCAAGCCTCTGATGTTTCTATTTCACATTTAAGTTGTTATATATCAGTAAGTTCTTGCAGCCAACAGTAAATTTCTTAGATTGAAGGAATATATGAACATATCACTTGCAATATCAGTATTCCTAGCAAATTCGTGTTAATTCTCTGCTGTTCAAACCAAACTTTTGGTGGAGTGCGTTTTTGCTTGAGACTGTCTCTAGTTCTGATATGTTTCACAAGGTAGGGTGTACATAACTGTACCAAATAATATACTGTCTGATAAATAAAAAGTGAGGCTCGTTCTTTGATTGAAAGCAATAACAACTTTTTCTCATCTGCTGGCCTGCTAAGCCTAACACATCTGAGGATTTTCTTTCAGGGTTTACTCCCTCAACCTTTGAAGATCCATCTTCACCACAAGGCAATGGTTCCACTCCTCATTTGCCCTTAGGAGGGAAAGGGTGCCTCCTCCGCCAGCTGCACCATACCAAAAATGTTCTTCTCTGCTGTAGCTGCAGTTGAGGACTTTGCCTATCCCTGGAAAGGATTGATAATGGTAAGGAAAAAGGAGAGGTTTAGTATACGAAACAGACTAATATAGGTCATTGTGGGACACACTTCGTTTAGCTCCTCCCCTTCGGCCTATCTGGCATGGGTGACCCTGCTGGTAGCTACGCTACTGCCGGAATAGCCCTCTGGATCCAGAGCACACAAACCTACTTGCCCACGCGGATAGTGCTACGTTAAGGTGGTGTACCCATTGTTCAAGAAAGGTAGTAGAAAGAAATGCACCAACTACCGAGGAATCACTGTTATCACACTGACTTAAGTTAATGGAAAAGGTCATAGAAAAAAGATTGCGGAAAATTCTAGAACACCAATTAGAGGAACAATAGCATGAGTTCAGAAAAAAATAGGGGAACAATAGATCTCATTTTATCCTTCCATCAGTTAATGGAGAAGTTTTGGGAAAAAGGAAAAGACTTGTTAGTAGTATTCGTGGATTTGGAGAAAGCATATTACAGTCCACTAAGGGATGAAATATGGGAATGCTCGAGAAAACATAATGTTCCTGATTCAGTAATTAAAAAGGTCCAGATGCTGTACGATGTTTGTGAGAGCAGTGTACAAGTAGGAGGTGGAAGATCAAAGAGAGGTGTTCAGCAAGGCAGTTTACTCTTCATTACACTTACGGACACAATCATGAAAGAAATCAAGGAAGAACAAAACGAAGATTTCAAAGCATTTGTTTTTGTTGATGAGATTGCCATTTGGGGAGAGATGGAAATGGAGGTTCAGAGGAGACTAGATTACTGGAACACAAAATTTAAAAAAATTCAAGTTAACTGTGAGTAGGAACAAGACAGTGGAAATGAAGATGAGCAGGATGCCCACACCATGTCACATCATACTGGAGGGGGAGAAGGTTGAATGTGTGAAAAACTTCAATTATCTGGGTAGCATCATATCACATGATGGAAGTTCCAAACTAGAAGTATTAAACAGAATAACAAAAGAATCTAGCTTCTTCCACCAAGTACAAAATCTAATCCAGGACAAGGAAGTCCTTCAAAGAGCCAAACAGACCATGTATAAAACTTTTCTCCTGCCAATCATGATGTATAGTCTAGAGGCCTGTGCCATAAATAAGAGAGAAGAGAGTCAAATATAAGCATGTGAAATGAAGATCCTTAGGTCAGCTCTACATAAAACTAGAAGAGGCAGGGTCAAGAATGATTATGTAAGCAGAGACCTGCAAGTGACATTTACTACAGAGGAGAGGATGAGTGCTTTGAGATTGAAGTGGTTCGGTCGTGTGATGTGAATGCGCCTGACTCGAACTCCACACTAGTATTTGGGGATGGAGGTATCAGGAAGAAGACCAGTCGGGTGGCTTAGAAAGAGATGGACAGACCAGGTTAAGAAAGATCTCAAGAGGAGAGGAGTAACACGGGATGTAATGGAGTGGGAAAAGCTATACCAGGACAGAAACAAAGGGAGGCATATCGCTCATAAAGTTCCTACTCGGCTCACTGGAAGGAAGTCCTGATGATGATATAAAAAGTGAAGCACTCACAAAACATGCCAGATATCACTGTAATTCCATACTCATACACGCTGTCAGTGGATATGTAAATGATTAGAGTTGCAGTTCTCTCATTTACTTCTGCACCTACTGTCTGGAACAAGTAATGGACTCCTTGTAACTTTTTGTGTCATTCCACACCTCTGACCAGATAGTAGCAGCAGTGAAAGTAGGGAATTACCATCCCGTGTGTAGGCTTCCATTAATGCTGCAACACAAGTGACTGCATTGGGGTCGGTGCCGTGACCAGGAAGCATGAACTGCAGATGCATTGTGGTCGGTGGTGAATTGCAGTTCTGCACTACACCGGATGACCATCATAAGCGAGCATGGCAGTGACCTGGGTAGAGGTCTCATTCTTCCAGTGTTTTGGAGAGAGACAGTGATGTTACTCCTGCTAAATTGGTGTGGGAGCAATTGGGTTGACTCCTGCTCAGAGCTGGTAGTGATTGAGAGAACTCTGATGGCACAGTGATACATCATGGACATCCCGCTTCCTCATGTATTACCTTACGTGTGGCAATATCATGGTGCCCTTTTCCACAGGACAATGCTTTTCCACACGTGGCACATCTGAGTCGACTGTCTGTGTGTTGTTGAGATACCCACATGACCAGCAAGATCACTGTATTTGTCCCCTACAGAACATGCGTGGAACCAGCTCGGTCAGCAACTCTGTCCCATTGTCAGTATCCAGAATGTCAATGACCAGTTAGAACAGTTGTGCACCAGCTTACATTGCTGCCAAACCAAGTCAGAGCGAATGTCCAGTCCAGAGATGGATGCAATGTGATACTGATAAGTGGGCTCATACTGCCAAGTTCTTTGCAAAATTTGACTTGGTTTTGTAACCACTGAAATAAAATAACATGACCTTCTCAACCTGTAAAGTTTCATGTGGTTTCCTGCTCCTCATGTGAGTGCTTAACATTTTTCTCAGAAAGTGTAAATGGATTTGTGCGTGTATATTTACATTTATCAGTTACATCTACACCTACGTACATACTCGGCAAACCACCCTAGGGTGCTTGGCGGAGGGTGCGTTGTATTACTATAGTCATTTCCCTTCCTGTTCCACTCGCAAATAGAGTGAGGGAAAAATGACAGTTTGTATGCCTCCATATGAGGCTTAACTTCTCTTTATCTTCATGGTCCTTACGTTGGTGGCACTATGACCATTTTGCAGTCAGCTTCAAAGGTCAGTTCTCTAAATGCCTAAATATTTAATTGCCCTTACTGTGTCAAGTAACACACTACTAATGCTGTATTTGAACATTATGGGATTGTTTTTCCTACTGCTTTGCATTAACTTACATTTTTCTACATTTAGAGCTAACTGCGCTCTATCACACCAACTAGAAATTTTGAGTCATAATTCTTGTCTAGCAGTTGTGATGGTTTTCTTCACCATTATTGTTAGCATGTGAGTGTTGGTCAACAATGCAAAGCAAGAACAAGATGTTATAGCATCTGTAAAGAAGCTAAACTTCTGTTGTTGTTGCCAGTTGTATTAAAACATTAAATGTGGAATTTCTGTGGCATATGACATTGCTGTAAATTATTGAAAGCTCTGTAATCTTAAATTAAAACAAATTATACACAAGATAAAAGCTTAAAGAATCATGATATAGCAGACAATAAATACTTTAATGTGTACCAAAATTAAATTTCTCGTTAGACAGGATTACTGAAAGTTTACATTGTATTAAAAGTGAATTGTAGTTTTGTTTTTAAGGGCTGTTTCATTTCATTCTTGAGTCAGCAGATACTTCAGGTTCTCTTCTGATGTACTTAGGAACACCACCTCGTCTGGATGGAAGGACCATTGATTTCTCTGTCTGTGTGAAGCAACCTGGTGACAATCCACCAATGCCATTTTCTTTTATGAATGAATCAGTGTGGATAAAGGTAATTATCACATTAATTTGTATTTGGTGTAAGTAAAGAATGTTTATTATAAGAAAAAAATTTCTTTTACTTGAAAAGTGCATAAGTAGTACTTGAATCAAGAGGAGCTGTTACATAGTAGCTCTGTGTGTGTGTGTGTGTGTGTGTGTGTGTGTGTGTGTGTGTGTGTGTGTGTGTCTACCAAACATAAATTCCAGGCCTGTTCTAACTTCTGCAAGTAACTTGGCCTCAGATAATTTCAAATATGCATGTACATGTGTGTTGTTACCTTTAGCGAACAATTCCTCCGCAACACAATATTCAAGTACGTTCCAGATAGCCAACACAGTGTTAATAAAATGTTGCGCGCACACACACATTCGACCAAAACACGGCCTAGTCAGAAGAACACGACGGCGTATCCAACGCCTCGAACGTGCACGGCGATACCGGCCCATCGTCTTTATCCGACGATATGCAAATAGTCTCCGCTTCGGCCTCCACGTCCGACGTGTCCGACGCCATTTCCTCCTTAACATTGAAACAGTGAATTATATGGCAGTCGGCGTGTACAACATTTAATCAGGAAATAAGAGCTTCGTCACCAATATTAAAGTCATTGGACACAAATATTACAAACCCTCTATGTTTAATAACCATACCAGGCTTGTTTTTCACATTAACAGTCACCGGCCGTCCT
Source organism: Schistocerca serialis cubense (assembly GCF_023864345.2). Lineage (NCBI taxonomy): Eukaryota > Metazoa > Arthropoda > Insecta > Orthoptera > Acrididae > Schistocerca > Schistocerca serialis. The sequence continues at coordinate 111,458,321 of NC_064638.1, forward strand.
TCAACAATACGCTTCAAAGTACAAGTGAAAGGACGCCAACTAAGCCAGTCAAATTCCTCAAACAATATAACATTGTGTATGCGAGGATCATAACCTCCAAAACCAAATTCTGAACAGAACGGCATATAAAAATGCTGCCTACGTGAAAGTACTTTTTCAATTAAGGTAGATTTGCCAATATTTGTGTCTCCATATAGGTGTAATTGCTTTTTACGCACCACTTTGGACCGAAAGGCCTCATTATACCAGCGGACCACGCGGACCCGCCCAGCCATTATATGTAAGATGGCACTCGGTTAGGCAACGTGCAACACACTTCTTACCCTGAAACGATTCGAAATACTTCTCAATAAACCTAACACGAGACCAATTATTAACAAGAAAGGGATCTGTATAGTCTATAAAATCAGTACGTTCCGCCCAACGACGTAAGCGTACATTAAATGACAATGCCGATTCATTACAATTGGAAATAGGTTCAGCATCAGCTTTGGTTATATAATTCAAAGCATTCTTCCTACTATGGCATTTTTGTACATCGAAAACACCTGTAATGCTACCAAACATAAATTCCAGGCCTGTTCTAACTTCTGCAAGTAACTTGGCCTCAGATAATTTCAAATATGCATGGACATGTGTGTTGTTACCTTTAGCGAACAATTCCTCCGCAACACAATATTCAAGTACGTTCCAGATAGCCAACACAGTGTTAATAAAATGTTGCTTGCCACCAACAGATTCAGAATCGACTGTAATAAGAAAGACTTCTCCACGCCTTTTATACCGGCCCCTGCTACCAGTGTTGCAAGAATCTGGAACATGTCCAAGCCGGTCAGGCACGTCTGAACCTGCGCGTGGCCTTGAAACGGTTGCGCAATCGCGAAAACGCGTACTCGGCCCACAAGTAATACTAGGTGGGCTCGAGTCGCTTTCTAAAGGGGCCCCCAATGGGGACGCACTCGGAGCGGGTGATCCTCCATCTCGGAGTAAGTGCGCTGGCAAGCGCGACAGCGGCACCTCCCATCCGTCGTTAAACTCGTGTTGTGCAGCTTCTTCATGTAACCCGTCTGCCTCTGTACTATTATTTGAGTGATGTTCATCGGTTTCGGCTTGTTCATAACGACGGGTAGCATCTTCATACATTCTTCTTGTGTATCCCAATGCGGAACGCAAGTGGTACGCCATGCTGCAATGTCCAAAACATAAAAGAGCCTAGATAGCCACTGCCAACGATAGTGTAAACATAGTACGTACATACATGTACATTGCCACCTGGGTTTCTCATTTTTCAACTTGTGTACAAGCCTATACTTCTTTTTACCCTGACAGGGAGACCTCACTGTACGTGAAGCCATTTCCTAGGATGGCCTACGGCTGTGTGTCTGAGAAGGACTATGAGTAAATACTGTGGCTCTAATAGGTGTACCACAGGGGTCTGTATCTACCCTGTCTGAAATCAAAATAACGCTGCGCACATCGTATACCATTTGGCATAAATACAAATTCCCTGTAGGCGTCCCTAAATTGAAGTATTAATTGCTGCAAATTAGGCTTATAAAACCACAATTCTTCTAGAACAATAACAGCAGCGGCATAGTTTATTTTATTCCCATAGAATGTTAATGCTAGATCGTCGATACGTTGCTGCGTAGTAGGAACGAGGAAGGCGAGGCGTAGGTCATCAGGATAATTTCTTATGTGCTCCCAATTGGCATAAAAATATTCCAACGCAGACATGAGCTGTAACAATAATCTTTATTTAGAACGTGACAGTTCCCTTCCTTCTACAAAACGTCATATACACTCTATTTCTTACAATGAATGTAACATATTTAACTTCACTTTGTACTACATCATTTTTAGCAGATTCGTCCCCTGCAATCTGTACACCAATATAAAATGGGTTTACTCCTTGGAATAGTTTATTCTTACATTTACATTGATTTTCTAAATCTACCCATGATTTTACTTTACCAATTTCGGCACTGGTTTCAGGTTTACAATATGTTATAAACTTAAATGCATTACGCCTACTATATTTTCTCCAAGGTTCACCAGATGATTTATCCGATTTCAGGCCAAACGGCCCCAATTTATTAGTACATGCTAATCTAACCTTTTCTAACGCACCCTGATCTTCGAATATTTTTTTGTTTGCTCTATCATCTAGTGTTAATCGCTCAACCCTTACATTAATTCTATATACATATGTTACAATTTTATTAATTATTACAGCATCATATTTGTTAGCAAAGAATTTAAACTCATCTGTAATATCATAGTGCTTAAGAGTACTAAAATTATGAGCATTTTCGTCATATTTGTCAGTGGCCCCCATCTTTCCATATTCAAATCTGATACCATCAGCTTGCGTATATTCGGTCCGCCACTTGCACATTCGACCAAAATACGGCCTAGTCAGAAGAACACGACGGCGTATCCAACGCCTCGAACGTGCACGGCGATACCGGCCCATCGTCTTCATCCGACGATATGCAAATAGCCTCCGCTTCGGCCTCCAAGTCCGACGTGTCAGACGCCATTTCCTCCTTAACATTGAAACAGTGAATTATATGGCAGTCGGCGTGTACAACATTTAATCAGGAAATAAGAGCTTCGTCACCAATATTAAAGTCATTGGACACAAATATTACAAGTCCTCTATGTTTAATAACCATACCAGGCTTGTTTTTCACATTAACAGTCACCGGCCGTCCTTCAACAATACGCTTCAAAGTACAAGCGAAAGGACGCCAACGAAGCCAGTCAAATTCCTCAAACAATATAACATTGTGTATGCGAGGATCATAACCTCCAAAACCAAATTCTGAACAGAACGGCATATAAACATGATCTCATTATACCAGCAGACCACGCGACCCGCCCAGCCATTATATGTGAGATGCCACTCGGTTAGGCAACGTGCAACACACTTCTTACCCTGAAACGATTCGAAGTACTTCTCAATAAACCTAACACGAGACCAATTATTAACAAGAAAGGGATCTGTATAGTCTATAAAATTAGTACGTTCCGCCCAACGACATAAGCATACATTAAATGACAATGCCGATTCATTACAATTGGATATAGGTTCGGCATCAGCTTTGGTTATATAATTCAAAGCATTCTTCCTACTACGGCATTTTTGTACACCGAAAACACCTGTAATGCTACCAAACATAAATTCCAGGCCTGTTCTTACTTCTGCAAGTAACTTGGCCTCAGATAATTTCAAATATGCATGTACATGTGTGTTTGTTACCTTTAGCGAATAATTCCTCCGCAACACAATATTCAAGTACGTTCCAGATAGCCAACACAGTGTTATTAAAATGTTGTACATGCCGACTGCCATATAATTCACTGTTTCAATGTTAAGGAGGAAATGGCGTCGGACGTGGAGGCCGAAGCAGAGACTATTTGCATATCGGCGGATGAAGACGATGGGCCGGTATCGCCGTGCACGTCAGAGGCGTTGGATACGCCGTCGTGTTCTTCTGACTAGGCCGTATTTTGGTCGAATGTGCAAGTGGCGGACCGAATATACGCAAGCTGATGATATCAGATTTGAATATGGAAAGATGGGGGCCACTGACAAATATGACGAAAATGCTCATAATTTTAGTACTCTTAAGCACTATGATATTACAGATGAGTTTAAATTCTTTGCTAACAAATATGATGCTGTAATAATTAATAAAATTGTAACATATGTATATAGAATTAATGTAAGGGTTGAGCGATTAACACTAGATGATAGAGCAACCAAAAAAATATTCGAAGATCAGGGTGCGTTAGAAAAGGTTAGATTAGCATGTACTAATAAATTGGGGCCGTTTATCCTGAAACCGGATAAATCATCTGGTGTACCTTGGAGAAAATATTGTAGGCGTAATGCATTTAAGTTCATAACATACTGTAAACCTGAAACCAGTGCCGAAATTGGTAAAGTAAAATCATGGGTAGATTTAGAAAATCAATGTAAATGTAAGAATAAACTATTCCAAGGAGTAAACCCATTTTATATTGGTGTACAGATTGCAGGGGACGAACCTGCTAAAAATGATGTAGTACAAAGTGAAGTTAAATATGTTACATTCATTGTAAGAAACAGTGTATATGACGTTTTGTAGAAGGAAGGGAACTGTCATGTTCTAAATAAAGATTATTGTTACAGCTCATGTCTGCGTTGGAATTTTTTTATGCCAATTGGGAGCACATAAGAAATTATCCTGATGACCTACGCCTCGCCTTTCTCGTTCCTACTACGCAGCAACGTATCGACGATCTAGCATTAACATTCTATGGGAATAAAATGCCGCTGCTGTTATTGTTCTAGAATACCGTCGTTATGAACAAGCCGAAACCGATGCGTTCCGCATTGGGATACACAAGAAGAATGTATGAAGATGCTACCCGTCGTTATGAACAAGCCGAAACCGATGAACATCACGCAAATAATAGTACAGAGGCAGACGGGTTACATGAAGAAGCTGCACAACACGAGTTTAACGACGGATGGGAGGTGCCGCTGTCGCGCTTGCCAGCGCACTTACTCCGAGATGGAGGATCACCCGCTCCGAGTGCGTCCCCATTGGGGGCCCCTTTAGAAAGCGAATCGAGCCCACCTAGTATTACTTGTGGGCCGAGTACGCGTTTTCGCGATTGCGCAACCATTTCAAGGCCACCCGCAGGTTCAGACGTGCCTGACCGGCTTGGACATGTTCCAGATTCTTGCAACACTGGTAGCAGGGGCCGGTATAAAAGGCGCGGAGAAGTCTTTCTTATTACCGTCGATTCCGAATCTGTTGGTGGCAAGCAACATTTTATTAACACTGTGTTGGCTATCTGGATACAGATATGTTACATTCATTGTAAGAAATAGTGTATATGACGTTTTGTGGAAGGAAGGGAACTGTCACATTCTAAATAAAAATTATTGTTACAGCTCATGTCTGCGTTGGAATTGTTTTATGCCAATTGGGAGCACATAAGAAATTATCCTGCAGCTTCTTCAGTGCTTCAGTGCCAGATTTGAATATGGAAAGATGGGGCCCACTGACAAATATGACGAAAATGCTCATAATTTTAGTACTCCTAAGCACTATGATATTACAGATGAGTTTAAATTCTTTGCTAACAAATATGATGCTGTAATAATTAATGAAATCGTAACATATGTATATAGAATTAATGTAAGGGTTGAGCGATTAACACTAGATGATAGAGCAACCAAAAAAATATTCGAAGATCAGGGTGCGTTAGAAAAGGTTAGATTAGCATGTACTAATAAATTGGGGCCATTTAGCCGTTTGTTATTTAATGTACGCTTACGTCGTTGGGCGGAACGTACTGATTTTATAGACTATACAGATCCCTTTCTTGTTAATAATTGGTCTCGTGTTAGGTTTGTTGAGAAGTACTTCGAATCGTTTCAGGGTAAGAAGTGTGTTGCACGTTGCCTAACTGAGTGCCATCTCACATATAATGGCTGGGCGGGTCGCGTGGTCCGCTGGTATAATGAGGCCTTTCGGTCCAAAGTGGTGCGTAAAAAGCAATTATACCTATATGGAGCCACAAATATTGGCAAATCTACCTTAATTGAAAATGTACTTTCACGTAGGGAGCATGTTTATATGCCGTTCTGTTCAGAATTTGGTTTTGGAGGTTATGATCCTCGCATACACAATGTTATATTGTTTGAGGAATTTGACTGGCTTCGTTGGCGTCCTTTCGCTTGTACTTTGAAGCGTATTGTTGAAGGATGGCCGGTGACTGTTAATGTGAAAAACAAGCCTGGTATGGTTATTAAACATAGAGGACTTGTAATATTTGTGTCCAATGACTTTAATATTGGTAACGAAGCTCTTATTTCCTGATTAAATGTTGTACACGCCGACTGCCATATAATTCACTGTTTCAATGTTAAGGAGGAAATGGCGTCGGACACGTCGGGCGTGGAGGCCGAAGCGGAGACTATTTGCATATCGTCGGATGAAGACGATGGGCCGGTATCGCCGTGCACGTCCGAGGCATTGGATACGCCGTCGTGTTCTTCTGACTAGGCCGTATTTTGGTCGAATGTGCATGTGGCGGACCGAATATACGCAAGCTGATGGTATCAGATTTGAATATGGAAAGATGGGGACCACTGACAAATATGACGAAAATGCTCATAATTTTAGTACTCTTAAGCACTATGATATTACAGATGAGTTTAAATTCTTTGCTAACAAATATGATGCTGTAATAATTAATAAAATTGTAACATATGTATATAGAATTAATGTAAGGGTTGAGCGGTTAACACTAGATGATAGAGCAAACAAAAAAATATTCGAAGATCAGGGTGCGTTAGAAAAGGTTAGATTAGCATGTACTAATAAATTGGGGCCGTTTAGCCTGAAACCGGATAAATCATCTGGTGTACCTTGGAGAAAATATAGTAGGCGTAATGCATTTAAGTTCGTAACATATTGTAAACCTGAAACCAGTGCCGAAATTGGTAAAGTAAAATCATGGGTAGATTTAGAAAATCAATGTAAATGTAAGAATAAACTATTCCAAGGCGTAAACCCATTTTATATTGGTGTACAGATTGCAGGGGACGAACCTGCTAAAAATGATGTAGTACAAAGTGAAGTTAAATATGTTACATTCATTGTAAGAAATAGAGTGTATATGACGTTTTGTAGAAGGAAGGGAACTGTCACGTTCTAAATAAAGATTATTGTTACAGCTCATGTCTGCGTTGGAATTTTTTTATGCCAATTGGGAGCACATAAGAAATTATCCTGATGACCTACGCCTCGCCTTCCTCGTTCCTACTACACAGCAACGTATCGACGATCTAGCATTAACATTCTATGGGAATAAAATAAACTATGCCGCTGCTGTTATTGTTCTAGAAGAATTGTGGTTTTATAAGCCTAATTTGCAGCAATTAATACTTCAATTTAGGGACGCCTACAGGGAATTTGTATTTATGCCAAACGGTATACGATGTGCGCAGCGTTATTTTGATTTCAGACAGGGTAAATACAGACCCCTGTGGTACACCTATTAGAGCACTGTCTCTCTCCAAAACACTGGAAGAATGAGACCCCTACCCAGGTCACTGCCATATCCACTGACAGCGTGTACGAGTATGGAATTACAGTGATATCTGGCATGTTTTGTGAGTGCTTCACTTTTTATATCATCATCAGGATTTCCTTCCAGTGAGCCGAGTAGGAACTTTTTAACTGTGAGTAGGAACAAGACAGTGGAAATGAAGATGAGCAGGACACCCACACCATGTCACATCATACTGGAGGGGGAGAAGGTTGACACAAAAAGTTACAAGGAGTCCATTACTTGTTCCAGACAGTAGGTGCAGAAGTAAATGAGAGAACTGCAACTCTAATCATTTACATATCCAAAGGGCACCATGATACTGCCACACGAAAGGTAATACATGAGGAAGCGGGATGTCCATGATGTATCACTGTGCCATCAGAGTTCTCTCAACCCAATTGCTCCCACACCAATTTAGCAGGAGTAACATCACTGTCTCTCCCCAAAACACTGGAAGAATGAGACCTCTACCCAGGTCACTGCCATGCTCGCTTATGATGGTCATCTGGTGTAGTGCAGAACTGCATTACTAAACATTTGACCTTTTGAAGATAATCACAGGCCATCAATTCTGTTGCACAATTTATTTCTGTGTAACCCCCTCCCCCTACGATTCTGATATAGTATGTTTGGTATATCTCCTTCTTACTTTTCTGGAAGACCTCTTTGTTCCATGCTGTTCTTCTCACACTACTCATAAAGCTGTCAGCTAGTCTTGCATGTTAATGTACTTCTTTGTCACTTCTTCCATTTTTTTATATTATACTTGCACCTGTAATTGAAACTTTTCATGTCTACCAACTGCTCCCCTGCCCGTATCCAATTCACACTTCTTTGCATTAAATTTTAGGCTATACTGTTGCACAGCTTCTTCCCAAATGTCTAATTGCTTCTGTACTTCCTTCTTGCTGTTCCCCCACACCATCAAATCGTCATTGTTGTCATTCTGTCTCCTATTTTTCTTTCCACTTGGGTAATTATGAACATAGTCATAGAGTTTTAATTATAACCTAAAAAAACGAGGTTAAGTTATTAATTTTTGGTGGTGTTCCTTCAACTCTGTGTCATGTACTTCAGTACTTGTATTCATATTTATGGGTTTTCTGCTTCTTTTCTTGCCTTCATGTTTTGATGTCCTTTTCTAACAGCCAGTGGACTCTTTCCTTACTAATTGGTTTGTTGAACAGTGTCTATCAAAGAAGAATGAAACCATGTGACTGGCTCAAACTAATGTTTGTATCATGCCCCGAAAAGTCCATTGCATAGTGTTGCAATGATTGCAGAATAATCAGTTCAATGCATCATGCCCTCAAGCTATTCCTTAAAATACTGCATTTCAGAATATACAGTAAATGTAAGGGTTGGATTGGAGACTTGGTTTGGACTGAGGGAGTGGTTTCAGCATGCTGAAGACATTACTCAGTCTTTAGGCATTGATTCAACAGTTTTGTGATGTTTATGCTTGTTTTATTGATTATGAAAATTTTTTTGACATTGTTGAACATGAAAAATTAATACATGTCTTAGGTGAGAAGGACTGTATGTATGTGCCATCCAACTGATTGGGCGTCTGTTCTGGAACCAAAGGGATAGCGTGTGTGTTGTTGGTCAGCTGTCAGAAGTAGTGTTGATTATGAAAGAGTTCGCCATTACTTTTCAAAATCTCTTCTGAAAAGATTTTTCTGAGTTGCTGTTCGTAGAAAGTATTAAGAAGTGGTGGTTAATTTGAGTTATAATCGATAACATCAGATGTGCTGATGACATTGTCTTTTTTGCAAGTAGGTTGGAAGATCTGTAAGAACTACGAAACACTATTACTGAAGAGAACAATGCCATGGAATTATGTTTAAACATCAAGAACACAAAATGGATAATTATCAGCAGAAACTGAAATGAAATTTGAGGCACTCTTGCGCTCAGTAATGATAAGATAGAAAGGATTCCATCATATAAATATATGGAGCCTCAAATCAACAATAATTGGGACTTATCTCAAAAAATTTTCTGTGGAATTGAACAGGGCTGAAGTTCTTCCCAGAAAATTAAGGAAGTTCTGGCTAGCTGTGACATAAGTATTACACTTCTCACTCAACTTCTTCAGTGCTACTTGTTCAGTATCCTCTATGGAGTGGAGTCATGGGCACTTACTGCATAGTTAGAAAAGAAACTGGAGGAATTTGAAATGTGGGCATATCAAAGAATGTTGTGATACTGTGGAGAAATAAAGTCGCAGATGTGGCAGTATTGAAGCATATAAACAAAGATTTAGTAAACCTCATTACCATCGAGAGAATAAGCCTGAAATACTTGCGCAATATAATGCCCAACAACAATTAATAGAAGCTGTTGCAACTAATATTTCAAGGAAAGATTGATGGCAGACATGGTCCAGGACATAGGAGATCGTGCTGGTTAAAGGAATTAAGCCGGTGGTTTGGATTGCTATTCAGTAAAGCCATGGACAAACAACAGATGATGCTGTAATTCTTCATGCTTTCTCGGAGATCTTTCTAGAGCTTGGTCACTCGATGAACTACAATGACACCAAAATTGTCACATGGACCCCTAGATATTGTGATAGTGTCATAAAAGAGTCCATTGAGATCACAGAAAATCTCATAAACTGTGACACTGGATACCAACTCTGCATGGACTGGCGTCTGGCTCTTGAACTTCTGAAAACGCAACACAAAACACACAGAGATTTCAGGAGTGGGGACCAAGAATACAGCCACAAGACAGAGCACCGGACACTACAGATTTGTCCTGACGACCATGACTCTAGAGGATGTCCAAGCCAGGAACACCAACGATCAGAGGGAACCATTGGAGTTGCGCCTGGCAGGCGCAGACTGGAGATGGAACACTTAATGCGGCACGGCCCGATTACGGAGCGCCCACCAAGAGACAGAAGTGGAAACCGAAGAAACAGCAGTGAAACAGAACACCAGACATTACACACCAGTTTTGAAAAACCTCAGATGATGACCATGGCCCCAGAGGATGGCCACATCGAGCCGGGCTGGTGTTCCCACTAGCGATCAGAGGGGACCATGGGAGCTGACCTTGGTGGGTGCAGACCACAAATGAAACACTCTATGCAATGTGGACCAGTTACGAAGCGCCCAGCAAGAACAGAAGTGGAGACCAAGGAAACAGCTAGGATACAGAGCACCAGTCACTATAGTTGATGACCGCAACCCCAGAGAGCGGCTAAGCTGGGTGCAGACAGCAGTCGGAACACCAGCTACTAGAGAGGACCATGAGAGCTACGTATGGTGGGCGCGGATCACGTAGGGAACACCTGATACAGTGCGGACCGACTAGGGAGTGCCCAACACCTTACAGGCATAAATACTGAACCTGATCAGTCCAAGGACCTCTCTCGGGTAGCACCTGAAGAAAACAGCGAGTTACACCGTCGAAATATAGTGCGAGAACGATGCGAACATCCGGCAGAAGTTCCATTTTTTCAAAATGTCAACAGATGATGCTACTGATCACCAGTGTTCTTGAAGGACAAGGCATTTAAGGGAGAATAAAATAGTCACTGTGGCCTATCATGGTATCAGCTTGATATATCCACTGTTTCTCATCATTTCATTATCTACTAACATACAGTCAGTTACTGACATTTTGGACCAATCACTGATATACCATGTCACCTGATGATTTCTCTCTTATCGAATTATGAGTTTTCAACCCTCTATCCTTTCTCTTTGCAAGAGTCCAGTTTGTATCTCCTTCCCAGCCATTTATTTCAAGTACTGTACATTTTCTTATCCATGTCTCTCTACATCAACATGTGATTTCATGCCTCCTATTGGCACATGTGCTTCTGCAATAATCTTCAAATTCCTCTTTTTCTTCTTATGTACTCTAGATCAGGAAAAGGGGGTGGAGGGTGCTATAGCAAGAACAAACATGATTTATGGAATGTGGTATTTTATGTTGTAGTACATAAGATACAGGTTGTAAATAGCACAGAGTGCGTTGACTGGACAACAGTATACAGGGTACATAACAGGCCAAGCAGTCGTTTGCGATTGCTTAAATAATGCTGTTTTTTTGGCAGCTCACCAGAGTACGCCAATGGGCCGACCCAAGTTAGCTTTATAAATGGACCTGTGAACCGTGTGGACGTGCAATCTCTGAAATTTTCCACATCATGAGGGACGTGGTGGTACACTTGTAATATCCTCTCTGTTTTCCTCTTCAGTGGTAATTTGGTCTTCTCCATTCTCTCATTTATTCCAGTTACTTCCTTCTTCAGTCCATCTCTCGTAGCTATACATCAGTGAATAAGAATGTACTCCAAAGGAACCACAGGATGTAAATAGGAATGAATCATATGCTGTTGTTCCTGTTGTGGTCATCAGTCTAAGGCTGCTTTGCTGCAGCTCTCCACACTACTCTATCGCGTACAAGCCTCTTCATCTCCAAATAACTGTTGCCTACCACAGCCATTTGAATCTACCTACTGTATTCATCTCTTGGTCTCCCTGTAAAATTTTTACCTCCCTCTCCTCCATCCTACACTAAATTGATGAATCCCTGATGTCTCAGAATGTGTCCTATCAACTGATCCCTTTGTTTAGTCAAGTAATGCTGCGCATTTCTTTCCTCACCAATTTTTAGTTAGGTTGTTAGTTAGGTGATCTACTCACATAATGTTCTGTATTCTTCTTAACATCAAATTTCAAAAGCTTCTATTCTCATCTTGTCTGAACTGTTTATCATCCACTTTTCATTCGCTTCCAAGGCTACATTCAAGACAAATGTCTTCAGAAATACTTTGTAATAGTTAAATATGTGTTCAGTCTTAAGACATTTATGTTTTTGACAATTGCTTTTCCTCCCACTGCCAGTCTACATTTGATGTCCTTTCTGCTTTGCACATCATCAGTTATTTTACTGTCCATCTACTACTTTTAGTGTCTGACTTCTTAATCTTTTTCACTCAGCATTGCCTGATTTAATTTGAAACTATTCTGTTACTTGTGTTTTGCTTTTGCTAGTGTTCAGCTTACATCATCCTTTCAAGACACAGTCCATTCCATTCAACTGCTCTTCCGGATCATTTCCTGTCTCCAACAGAATCACAATGTCATTGGCAAAAACCTTAAAGCTTTTATTTCTTCTTCTTGAATGTTAATTCCTTCTCCAGACTTAACTGCTTGCTCAGTTTACAGGTTGAATAATGTCTGGGATAGACAACTCCTCTTTCTCACCTCTTCTCAACCTCTGCTTCCCTTTCATGCATCTGGTTTCTGTACAAATTTTATATAACCTTTTGCTCTCTGCACTTAATCCTTGCTACCTTCCGAATTTCAAAGTGTGTATTCCAGTCACCTTTGACAAAAGCTTTCTTAAAGCTTTCGAAAGGTATACATGTGGGTTTTCACTAATTTGATCTACCTTCTAAGATAAGTAATAAGGTCAGTATTGCCTTATGTGTTCTAACATTTCTCCAGAATTCAAACTGATCATACACAAGTTTGGCTTCACTCAGTTTTTTCATTTTTCTGTAAATAATTTGTGTCAGTGTTTCACAACTATGGCTTATTAAACTGATTGGTAATATTCACACCTGTAATCACCTGCTTTCTTTGGTACTGAAATTATTACATTCCTCTTGAAGACTGGGAGTACCATATTTACTCGAATCTAAGCTGCACCTGAAATTTGAGACTCGAGATTCAAGGGGAGAGAGAAGTTTTAGGCCGCACCTCCAAATCAAAACTAAAGTTGGTCCATTGTAATATGAGACAAAATTTAGGTCGAATGAATGATGATACAGCTACAGTAGTTTGGTTCGAGCCGTAAGCTTAGCAGTTAAGCTTTACCAGGTAGCCATTGCTATGCGTCAGGCACTCCGTCTGTATTTATATGGGTGCCCTTCCTTTTTCACGTGCTGTATCTGGTTTGAATTGATTGCTTATTTTTCTTTGATCTGATAAGTGCCGTTCTCCTTGTTATAGGTGTTTGCGTCACTCTTAGCTGAAAATACCTTTGTTTGTCACATTCTGATAATGAGTGTTTATTGCCTGTCGCCGCTCACGGTATGGCTTGCCTTTGTGCACGCTAACGCCGCTTACAATTTAAAAAAAAAAAAGAGGGAGGAATTGTCTCACTAGCGAAACAATGGCAAGAGAATGCTATTTGTTGTTACTTACACTGCTGCTTTCTTTGATAATGATCAATAAGAACCAAATAATAGACTGCGTATGATAGAAGATGTTCTGAACGAGAGTATAGCGAAAATTTTTCTCCATTTCAAAATCTTTGCAGACGCCTCTTTAGTGCATTACATTCTGCACAGAAATTACAGTCATCTTAAATTTTAAAAAGTAGTCAATTGCCATGCTTCATTTCTGACTGTATCACTATTAGGCATAAGAATAATACAAATATGAACATGACATGATATGTATATTCTTCCGCATTTGCTGTTGTCTCACTCTAGTTTCGTAGTTTATTAGGTAGACAGGATTTAAATGAGATAGCAGCAAACCCCCCCCCCCCCCCATGAACCATGGACCTTGCTGTTGGTGGGGAGGCTTGCATGCCTCAGTGATATAGATAGCCGTACCGTAGGTGCAGCCACAACGGAGGGGTATGTGTTGAGAGGTCAGACAAATGTGTGGTTCTTGAAGAGGGGCAGCAGCCTTTTCAGTAGTTGCAGAGGCAACAGTCTGGGTGACTGACTGATCTGGCCTTGTAACACTAACCAAAACGGCCTTGCTGTGCTGGTACTGCGAACGGCTGAAAGCAAGGGGAAACTTCAGCCATAATTTTTCCCAAGGGCATGCAGCTTTACTGTAAGGTTAAATGTTCACCATTTGGATCTCCGGGCGGGGACTACTCGAGGACGTCGTTATCAGGAAAAAGAAAACTGGCATCCTACGGATCGGAGTGTGGAATGTCAGATCCCTTAATTGGGCAGGTAGGTTAGAAAATTTAAAAAGGGAAATGGGCAGGTTAAAGTTAAATATAGTGGGAATTAGTGAAGTTCGGTGGCAGGAGGAACAAGACTTTCGGTCAGGCGAATACAGGGTTATAAATACAAAATCAAATAGGGGTAATGCAGGAGTAGGTTTAATAATGAATAAAAAAAATAGGAGTGCGGGTAAGCTACTACAAACAGCATAGTGAACGCATTATTGTGGCCAAGATAGACACAAAGCTCACGCCTACTACAATACTACAAGTTTATATGCCAACTAGCTCTGCAGATGATGAAGAAATTGATGAAATGTATGATGAGATAAAAGAAATTATTCAGATAGTGAAGGGAGACGAAAATTTAATAGTCATGGGTGACTGGAATTCGACAGTAGGAAAAGGAAGAGAAGGAAACGTAGTAGGTGAATATGGATTGGGGGTAAGAAATGAAAGAGGAAGCCACCTGGTAGAATTTTGCACAGAGCACAACTTAATAATAGCTAACACTTGGTTCAAGAATCATAAAAGAAGGTTGTATATGTGGAAGAAGCCTGGAGATACTGACAGGTTTCAGATAGATTATATAATGGTAAGACAGAGATTTAGGAACCAGGTTTTAAATTGTAAGACACTTCCAGGGGGCAGATGTGGACTCTGACCACAATCTATTGGTTATGAACTGTAGATTAAAACTGAAGAAACTGCAAAAAGGTGGGAATTTAAGGAGATGGGACCTGGATAAACTGACTAAACCAGAGGTTGTACAGAGTTTCAGGGACAGCATAAGGGAACAATTGACAGGAATGGGGGAAAAAAATACAGTAGAACAAGAATGGGTAGCTTTGAGGGATGAAGAAGTGAAGGCAGCAGAGGATCAAGTAGGTAAAAAGACGAGGGCTAGTAGAAATCCTTGGGTAACAGAAGAAATATTGAATTTAATAGATGAAAGGAGAAAATACAAAAATGCAGTAAATGAAGTAGGCAAAAAGGAATACAAACGTCTCAAAAATGAGATCGATAGGAAGTGCAAAATGGCTAAGCGGGGATGATTGAAGGACAAATGTAAGGATGTAGAGGCTTATCTCACTAGGGGTAAGATAGATACTGCCTACAGGAAAATTAAAGATACCCTTGGAGAAAAGAGGACCACTTGTACGAATATCAAGAGCTCAGATGGAAACCCAGTTCTAAGCAAAGAAGGGAAAGCAGAAAGGTGGAAGGAGTATATAGAGGGTCTATACAGGGGCGATGTACTTGAGGACAATATTATGGAAATGGAAGAGGATGTAGATGAAGATGAAATGGGAGATATGATACTGCGTGAAGAGTTTGACAGAGCACTGAAAGACCTGAGTCGAAACAAGGCCCCGGGAATAGACAACATTCGATTGGAACTACTGACATCCTTGAGAGAGCCAGTCCTGACACACCTCTACCATCTGGTGAGCAAGATGTATGAGACAGGCGAAATACCCTCAGACTTCAAGAAGAATATAATAATTCCAATCCCAAAGAAAGCAGGAGTTGACAGATGGGAAAATTACCGAACTATCAGTGTAATGTGGTGCTACAGAAGAATGCTGAAGATAAGGTGGGTAGATCACATAACTAATGAGGAGGTATTGAATAGGATTGGGGAGAAGAGAAGTTTGTGGCACAACTTGACTAGAAGAAGGGATTGTTTGGTAGGACATGTTTTGAGGCATCAAGGGATCACAAATTTAACATTGGAGGGCAGCGTGGAGGGTAAGAATCATAGAGGGAGACCAAGAGATGAATACACTAAGCAGATTCAGAAGGATGTAGGTTGCAGTAGGTACTGGGGGATGAAGAAGCTTGCACAGGATAGAGTAGCATGGAGAGCTGCATCAAACCAGTCTCAGGACTGAAGACCACAACAACAACATCAGTGTAATAAGTCACGGCTGCAAAATACTAACGCGAATTCTTTACAGACGAATGGAAGAACTAGTAGAAGCCGACCTCGGGGAAGATCAGTTTGGATTCTGCAGAAATATTGGAACACATGAGGCAATATTGACCCTACGACTCATCTTAGAAGAAAGATTAAGGAAAGGCAAACCCACGTTTCTATCATTTGTAGACTTAGAAAAAGCTTTTGACAATGTTGACTGGAATACTCTCTTTCAAATTCTGAAGGTGGCAGGTGTAAAATACAGGGAGCGAAAGGCTATTTACAATTTGTACAGAAACCAGATGGCAGTTATAAGAATCGATGGAGATGAAAGGGAAGCAGTGGTTGGGAAGGGAGTGAGACAGGATTGTAGCCTCTCCCCAATGTTATTCAATCTGTATATTGAGCAAGCAGTGAAGGAAACAAAAGAAAAATTCGGAGTAGGTATTAAAATCCATGGAGAAGAAATAAAAACTTTGAGGTTCGCCGATGACATTGTAATTATGTCAGAGACAGCAAAGGACTTGGAAGAGCTGTTAAACGGAATGGATAGTGTCTTGAAAGGAGTATATAGGATGAACATCAACAAAAGCAAAACGAGGATAATGGAATGTAGTCTAATTAAGTCGGGTGATGCTGAGGGAATTAGATTAGGAAATGAGACACTTATAGTAGTAAAGAAGTTTTGCTATTTGGGGAGCAAAATAACTGATGATGGTCGAAGTAGAGAGGATATAAAATGTAGGCTGGCAATGACAAGGAAAGCGTTTCTGAAGAAGATAAATTTGTTAACATCGAGTATAGATTTAAGTGTCAGAAAGTCATTTCTGAAAGTATTTGTATGGAGTGTAGCCATGTATGGAAGTGAAACATGGACGATAAATAGTTTGGACAAGAAGAGACTAGAAGATTTCGAAATGTGGTGCTACAGAAGAATGCTGAAGATTTGATGGGTAGATCACATAACTAATGAGGAGGTATTGAATAGGATTGGGGCGAGGAGAAGTTTGTGGCACAACTTGACTAGAAGAAGGGATCAGTTGGTAGGACATGTCCTGAGGCATCAAGGGATCACAAATTTAGTATTGGAGGGCAGCGTAGAGCGTAAAAATCGTGGAGGGAGACCAAGAGATGAATACACTAAGCAGATTCAGAAGGATGTAGGTTGCAGTAGGTACTGGGAGATGAAGGAGCTTGCACAGCATAGAGTAGCATGGAGAGCTGCATCAAACCAGTCTCAGGACTGAAGACCACAACAACTACTACAACAGCAGCAGCTAACACGAAGGAATACATGGCAAAATGTTTATATTCATGTTATTCTTATGGTGAAGAGAATATGGCATGTGATTCACAATTCGTACAAGTTCCTAGTAGCAACCATCTCTTCTCATAGGTAGGAAAAAATTCATAACATAGAGTTGGCCATATGGACAAACATCCCAAATAGTCTTGCCAGTCGTATTTTCGTAGTACATTGAAATGCTGCTACATTCGAAGATGAACAATACGGAATTTGTATTTACTTCGTTGGATAATGTATGAAAATGCTGTGGTCGAAACTCGGGGCGGAGAAAAAAGCTCGTCTTCCACTTTTTTTTTTTAATCAATTTACTGACGCTGAGGTTTTGGCACCAGTATTTATCTTTGTGCCTGCAAAGCATGCCTGTGTAGTGCTACATATATTCGACAGCAGAAGTTAGATGCGGCGGCATTTACCAACATTTTTCAGAACTTGATTGTAAGCCACAGGTGGTTTTTTGGATTACAAAAACCGGAAAAAAAGTGCGGCTTAGATGCGAGTAAATACGGTATTTCCCATGTCACGTATATCTTGCACACCAGGTGGAATAGTTTTGTCATAGCTGCCTTTCCCAAAGATATCAACAGTTCTGAGGGAATATCATCTACTCCGGAGACCTTGTTTCAGCTCATACCTTACAATGCTCTGCTGCCAATTTCTTCTCACGTTATCATATCTCCCATCTCATCTTTATCTTCTTCCTCTTCTCTATAATATTGCCTTCAAGTTCTTTCTCCCTTCTTTGCTTTCTTGATTTCCATCTGAGCCCTTGATATTCATATGGCTGCATCTCTTTTCTCCAAAGGTCTCTTTAATTTTCTGGAAGTAGTATCCATCTTACTCTAGCTATACAAACTTCTGTTGACTGACATTTGTCCTCGAGCCATTCCTGGTTAGCCATTTTGCACTTCCAGTACTGCTTCATTTCCTGCAATTTTGTACACTGATGGAAAAAAATCCCAACATCAACAAATAATTAATGTAGAGCAATGAAATTTTGGGAATACATTTGCCTAGGTAACATATTTAAGTGATTAACATAACAGGATCACAGGTTAATGTAAGCATGAGAAAAGTCATTGCAGATGTGAACTGGTGTTACATTAACAACTGGATTAACAGCCAGAATATTGAATGCAAGCATGCAGATGTGTGTCTACTGTGTCATACAGGACCCAGATGTCAATTTGTGGGCTGGAGTTCCATGCCTGTTGCAGTTGGTCAGTCAATACAGGGATGGTTAATACTGGTTGCGGAAGTTGTTGTCCAGTTATGTCCCATACACATGCAATTGAAGACAGGCAACGTGTTGACACTCTGTAGGACATGTTGGGTTACAATAGTGGAATGTAGGTGAGTGTTATCCTGTTGGAAAACACCCCCTGGAATGCTGTTTATGAATAGCAGCACAAAAGGTTGAATAACCAGGCTGACAAACAAATTTGCAGTCAGGGTGCATGGAACAACCATGAGAGTGCTGCTGCCATCACTCGAAATCACACCTCAGACTTGGGGTAGGTCCAGTGTGTCTGGGCTGCAGATAGGTTGGTTGCAGATGTTCACCTGGCCTCTTTCTAACCAACATACAGCCATCACTGGCGCCAAGGCAGAACTGGCTTCCATCAGAAAACACAACAGACCTCCACTCCAACCTCCAGTGAGCTCTTGCTTGACACTACTGAAGTTGCAAATAGCAGTGGTTTGGCGTCAGTGGAATGCACACTACAGGGCATCTGGCTCAAAGCTATCCTTGAAGTAATTGATTTTTAACAGCTCAGTGTGTCACTGTGGTGCTGACTGCTGCTCAGATTGCTGCTCCAGATGCAGTATGATGTTCTATAGCCATACGTTGAACAGACAGCTTTCCCTCTCGGTAGTGCCACATGGCCATCCAGCATCTGCCCTTCCCATTCCCTCCTCTGACCACTGGTGCCAGCAATCATGTACAGTGGCTACATTATGCTGAGTCTTTCTGAAAGGTCATGGAAGGAACATTGGGCTTCTCATAGCTCTAGTACAGTATCATCTTCAAACTCAGTGAGTTGTTAATAATTGAGTCATCATTGTCTTAAAGGCATTCTTGACTAACATCAATATCAAAGGTCACTAATGCTCACAGCCATCATAGTGGATATTTATAACAAACCTAATTTGCATCCTCATAGTGGCACTACTAGCGTAACTCGTATGTGACTGGTGTGAAATATAAATAAAGATCATCTTTCTAACATAAAAACATGACTAACAATTTTAATTTATCTCACATAACTCCTCTTTGGTTTTGAGATTTTTTTCCATCAATGCGTTTATTTCTCTCATCAGTTAAATTCAGTATGTCCTGTGATATCTAAAGGATTTATACTAGGCCTTGTCGTTTTACCTAATAGATTGTCTACTACCTTCTTTATTTTATCTTACAAAGCCATTCATAATTTAATAATTGCTAACACTTGGTTTACGAATCATGAATGAGGGTTGTATATGTGGAAGAGACCTGTAGATACTAGACAATGGAAGGTTTGAGATTGAGATTGATTTTACAATCTAAGAAAGAGATTTTCGAGTTATGTTTTAAACCGTAAGACATTTTCAGGGGCTTGGACTATAATTTATTGGTTATGAGCTGTAGATTAAAACTGAAGAATATACAGAAAAGTAGAAAATTAAGGAGATGAGACGTAGATAATTTGGAAGAACTAGAGGTTATTGAGAATTTCAGAGGGAGCATTAGGCAACAATTGAGTGAAACAGGGGAAGGGAATACAGTAGAAGATGAGTGGGTGGTTTGGAAAGACAAAGTAGTGAAGGCAGCACATGAATCATACAGAAAGGCAAAAAGGTACTAGAATGATAGGGGTAGCAGGAAGTGCTGGAAAAAAGTGGATACTGATGGAGATACTGAGAAACTGCAGATTGTAAATAGAAAAGGGAAGGAAAAAAAGACTGGGGAGAAATTGCAAACCCGGTTAGGAACTTGTAGTTGTTTAGAGTGAAGTATGTGTTGCTGATCCAATTCCTGACTTTAGTTTAAAAGATTCAATGTACATCAATATGAATGCCCCAAGAGATTCAATAAGTATTCAAATGTAGAGTGAATCTTTCATTGTGAGCAGAAATTTGGAACACTGCATTTTTTGGAGGCACATGATTTTAATGTACTTAGAAATAGCCAAATTCATGTCGTCATTTCATAATATGTTTAACAATTCTGTGTTGGATGTTCATATGTAGACAGTTTGTTGAATGGGCTTCGTAATGACCATGAAAATTTTCTCAGTAAAATACATAACAATAGATGTGGGCCACTGCCAAAGATGAACTTGCCATTTTACAGCAAATATCCTCTTCATTGTGAAATTTTGCAATGACTGCTCCACAGAAGCTATTTGATTAATTCTTGAGCTAACAAACATTACCTAACCAAACCATTTCTCTAATCATTTAGAGCCGACACTATTTAACAGCTTCAAGTTAAGTGTAAATACATTATCCTCCTAAAATATGATCAATATGAAGCACTTTCTTATGCCATCTTTGATTATAAATTGTGACTAAGAATGCAGGCATCTCTACACAAAACATGTAATAAAAATAAGAGTGCTGCTTTCCTCTGAGTTAAAATCATGGTTGTGGTGAGTTGTGAGTAAAATGTAGCGTGTAAGTTGTGAGTGCTTTGTCGTTAAAGGCTCGAAGAAGAGCTGCAAATTAGAAGACAACCTCTGTGGTACAGTTACCGCATTGCAGTCAGTGATGCTGCCACAATTGTGTAATAGATCTCATTTAATCATTAAAGAAAATAAATGATGGCAGAGTAATATTGAGATTGTAATCAGTGAGAAAGTCTAGATTTTTTTTTTTTTTTTTTTTTTTTTTTTTTTTTTCCTAACGTACTGGAAGAATCCTTAATTTTTAAACTGTTTTAAATAATACAATTAATTAAATAATTAATAGTGCATGTAGTTATTGTTATACTCTTTCACCAATCTTTAAAATGACATGCAATCACCATCTGCATCTGAGTAAAGATGTTTAAATTCAGCTGAGGGATTCGTATATAAATAAAGTGTCAGCTCTTGAAATAGTTGTGGCAAATTATTTCTTCTGTTCCTCTGAAAATGATATTAACCTCATGGTTTGACAGAGTGTTTGTAAAATGTGTTGTCTTTGTTACACCGTTTCAAGCTTCATGTCAGATTGACAAGACTCAGCAACTGTGCCCCATCTGAAGATGATGTACAGGTGGACTGGTGAAGTAGTATGTGATGTTAGTTTTAGGGTCCAGTGGCAAACACAACAGGAATGCCACAAATCATTTCACCAGGCCACCTGTGTAGTCTCATCTGTGTTGATTTTGTATATGCAGTTGGAACATTCCAACAGCTGAAAGATTTATAAACATTATTTTATTGTTGCAGCCCGAAGATCAACTGTTCTGTTACATGACCTTCACAAATGAGAAGGTAAACAAAATAATCCTTGACAATCTTCATGTCAATCGGCATGTAAGAGAAGAAGTCACTGGTCCACGTTACTGCCCATCAATTGAATCAAAGGTATTAAGGTAAAATCAGTATGCTTTTTCCCTTTGTCTCTCACATTCTGTACTTCTTACTTTGTACTTCTCCATGTAAATGCTGGTTAAAATTATACAAAAAGTTTACCTGCAACATAGGTTTTCAAATAATATGGTTCCATAGGTTTCATGTCAGATAAGTAATACATGTTACAACTTGTGTTGTTTTGATTTAGAGTATCAAATTGTAGAACCAAGTAGTGATGGAGTAATCCACTTATTTAGTGAGCCAATGTCTCTGGTGTGAAAAATAATTCTTTCTTTCATATAATGATGTGGATTGTAAACTTTATGACCCCCAAAACTATTAGAAATGGTTCACATCTTGGTAGACAGTGAGGACTCACAATATTCAATAGCACCATGGAACAAGGTGTCAGAATTATTCAGATGTTTGGCTGACATTCAGGAGGTGGTTGGCGAAAATTTCTGTCCAGGCATCTGTATTTAACCTTTCCACCTCTTCCCTAAGTCACCTTAGAGAGGTACACCAAGATTGTTCCTCCAGAAAGGACAAGTTTTCCATCCTGTTATCTCTTTGTCTGAGCTAGTGAACCATTTCTGATGTGTTGAGTGTCAACAGGATGCTAAAATTCAAACACCTGTCCTGTAGGTTTATGCAGAATGCAACACAGTGGTGCCCAAACCAGCCTTTTAGATTGATTTTTTATTTTTGTTGTAATTATTTTGTGCAGAAGTTATGAAAGCAGCCTTACAGGGGGATATAACGGAAAATGTAAACATTTATTTAAAAAATCTTTACAGTCATATTTATTAATGAACAAATCTAAAATTTTGCATGTGTAAAGCAAAAGAGCTGTTTTTAATGGAAAATTATAATAAAATATGCAGGATTAATATTTACCAGAAATTTTAATTTTTAATTTTTTATTGTCTTTTTTTATAAAAAGCCATAACTCAGATTCTAATCATGCAATTGATCTGAAAATTTTATTGTAGTGGTTATAAAACCACTGAAGTACAGTTATTAATTTATGGTACAAATTGTATCATTAACAGAGTTTTTAATTTTGCACATCCAAAATTAACTTTTTTTCTGCATACAATCATCTAAAAATCAGAATGCAATTGCAAGATCTCATATTTTTTAATTCCAGGGAGACAGCAACAGGTTGTTAACACTTCCAGAAAATTTCATAGCATTAGCGCGCATACTTTTTGAGAAAAGGCTTCTAATAATGTAAAAAATGTAAAACAGAGAAAATGAGGTTCAAAGATTTTTCTCTCATACTATTACATGTAATAAGCTTACCTCAATTTTAAAATCCTCCGTACTGATACTCCTCATCCTCCAGGTTTCTCTTCTCCCCTTATTGAATCTGCCTGGCCTGTATTTGCAGGTAACGCGCTGATCTGGTAGCTGCCTATGGTGTAAAATGCTTTTGTTGTAAACATACCAGGATCTATACCAACTCTCTTCAGCACTTCAATTCTGCCATTATTTCTGTTGTTGTAACATAAAACTGCATCATAGGTGCCTATTTTGAGTACTTCAAATCCACAGAATGTCCTTTTTGGGCATCTAATCCAAATTAAGTTATTGAGAATTTAATTTGCATTTTATGTCTTTCCGTGAAGACACTTCCTCAATAAATCAGGGTTTGCAAGAAACCTGAATGTGGCTTAATTGCATTCATAACAGGTTCTGGTAATGAGTGTTTATGCGAATACATCTCATTTCTGTTGTGGAACTTTCACCAATCGTCTTTCGGACACTGATTGTGCATTGGTGTTTGGTCAGTGGATAGTTTGTGGAAAAAAATTGCCCACACAGCACACCTCCTTGCCTCTAAATTATGTGTTTTCTTCCTGATAGCTATCCCATAAAATGAAGAGAATCAATCTCTTTCAGAGTAAACCTGCCTTTTCCTCCTAGTGGTTTTCCATCCTCAAGTACTTCACCTTCCTTCTCTTTCAGCAAGCGACAAAGCCTACCACCAAGCCTCATTTGGATGTGGCCAGCACATTCCAACTTTTCTATTGTTGTATTTTATGGATTTTTATCTGTTACAGCTTTGAACGAAGAGGAGTCCCCATCACCAAGGTATTTAGTAAATCTAATACCATACTGGTCCTCAGATCTGGAGAACAACCTCACAACTGCAGTAGCCTCTATGCCCCCAGTTGAGCCACTATAATTTTTAGAGCATGCTACTGCACTCTTCTTGTCACAATTTGTCACTGTCTTCATTGTTGGACATTTTCTGTGTGGCATGCTGGTGGCAGTATTTAGACATAATTGCTACATCTAAACCTTTACCTGAATTAAAAACCAGTAACAGATGCAACTCCATGCAGAGATGTGTGACCCATTTTCATTCAGATCCCATCTACAGACACGCACATGTCAGTAACATTTGTAGGAGGTTCACTGTCATGAATATCTACTCCAGGATCTATTTCTTTTTTGTTTATTTTCACCAATGCCTCCACTGCTTTCTTCAAAGAAACTTTGGCAGTATTGCATTCAGCAACGGACATTTCTTTATTTATATTTTCAAACCTTGCACAAAGTGGAGGCCTGTTCAGAAAACCACACAATAAATTACCTCCTTCCCTGCCCTGTCCAAGGCATCTCAGATCATATACTAACCTAAAATTCCTTTCGTAGGTACCAGTGTCAGTTTTTTTTTGGAGGAGGAAAATGAAAATTCATAGCCACATGAATTACAAATTACTTTAAAGTCACAAGCTATTCTCACTCTTCTTTCTTCAACAACAATCCTGAATTCCATATTTTTACAGTTAACACATGAACATGAAAACTTTATACCTTGGCCGCACTTGAATCTAAGCCGCACCTGAAAAATGAGACTCGAAATCAAGGAAAAAAAAATTTCCCGAATCTAAGCTGCACCTGAAATTTGAGACTCAAAATTCGATGGGAGAGAAAATTTTAGGCCGCACCTCCAAATCGAAACAAAGTTGGTTCATTGTAACATGAGACACAATTGGGGTCGAATGGATGAAGATACAGCTACAGTAGTTTGGTGCGAGTTGTAAGCTTAACAGCTAAGCTTTACCAAGTAGCCATTGTTATGTGTCAGGTGCTCCGTCCGTATTTATACAGGTACCCTTCCTTTTTCACGTGCTTCGTCTGGTTTGAATCGATTGCTTATTTTGCTTTGATCTGATAAGTGTCATTATATTTGTTCTTTTAAGCCGTTATAAGCTGAAAATGCATTATTGTACTGTGTCATGCATTGTTTTTTGCATTCTGATAATGAGTGTTTACGACCTGTCATCGCTCGCGGCATGGCTTGCTTTTGTGCGCGCTCCGCGGCTTACAATATAAAAAAAAAAGAGAGAGAAATTGTCTCATAAGCGAAACAATGGCAAGAGACTGCTATTTGTTATTACTTACACTGCAGCTTTCTTTGATAATGATCAACAAGAACCAAATAATAGACTGCGTATGATAGAAGATGTTCTGAACGAAAGTTAGCGAAAATTTTTCTCCGTTTGAAAATCTTTGCAGACGCCTCTTTAGTACATTGCATTTTGCACAGAAATTAGATTCATCTTAGATTTAAAAATCTAGTCAGTTGCCGTGCTTCATTTCTGACTGTATCACTATTCAACATAAGAATAATATGAATATAAACATGACATGATATGTATATTCTTCCGCATTTGCTGTTGTCTCACTGTAGTTTTGTAGTTTATTAGGCAGACAGGATTTAAATGAGATATCAGCAGACACGAAAGAATACATGGCGTAATGTTTACATTCTTCTACCTTTTCTTTTAATTTATTTACTGACGCAGAGGTTTTGGCGCCAGTATTTATCTTTGTGCCTGCAAAGCATGCCTGTGTAGCTCTACATTTATTCGATGGCAGAAGTTAGTCGTAGCAGCACCTACCAACATTTTTCTGAACTACCACTTACTTTGCACCTGATTCTAAGCCGCAGGCGGTTTTTTGGATTACAAAAACTGGAAGAAAAGTGCGGCTTAGATTCGAGTAAATACAGTAGATGTCAGCCAAAGATATCGAAAGAAAATAGCCCTCACTCTGACAAAAATTCCACTGAAGCAAGCAGTTTCCCAAATGTCAGAAAAGGTGGGAGTGGCCACCAATGCAGAGTTAATCAGTTTAACAATTTAAAGGCATTTCTAAAGCTGCTATCATGATAAAATTCACACACAACGTAGATTAAACTGTTTAGATCAAGAAAATAATATTTTTGAAAAATTGATTTTTTGGGCCCCAATCCAATACATCTCCCCTTAAGTTCCAAAAACTTTGTAAAAATGAATTTGGTTTGATTTTGTACCAGTATCTCTTCTGTCTAGCTAACTGATTTGGTCAACCAGTTTTGAACATTTCTAAAGTTTCTACTTTCTTCTTGTTGGAACTGCTTATTGCCTCAGTAATGGAAAACATCTCTCTAGAGTTTGAAACAGTACGAAGTTACCAAAAAGAAAAAAAAAAAAAACAATTGAGTATTATTGCAAGTAATTGAGTAATTTCCGTTAGCTCTAAAAATGACAGAATATTTTTGGCATGGAAAGGACATTGTTCTAGGTCATAAGCTATCATGAGATGGGAAACAAGTCAATAGTTGCAACTCTGAGTTAGTATGTGAATTGTGCATGGTTAGCACAATTCGTAGTACTGCAGCGATCTAGGTTCAAGGCACAGTTAACACACAGCTTAAACTAGTCGGCTTGGTACAAACGTTCATTAGCTGCCATGGCTGACTGTATAAAAAGTTGTTCACATCTATGATTTTCATCAAAAACAAACCATAGATAAATATTTGATCTTACGTTCTAAACTGATTTTACTGAAAATATGTAATATCTGTGCTTGCTTGATACTAACTGCAGCAAATTCCAAGTTATTGGTCACCATAGCAGTTTGCCTCAGCCATAAGATCAATAGCAAAATTTCACAGAACACATACAATATATGCTGTAGAGTTTAAACTTAGTATAGTGGAAGTTTTTTAAGTGCAGTAAAAAGTTAATTTAATTCTTTTAATATTATTATAATATGTCCACTACATCTTTGTTGGTGAAACATTTGATACGGGATATATCCAGTATTCCTCCCCCCCATGAACCATGGACCTTGCCGTTGGTGGGGAGGCTTGCGTGCCTCAGCGATACAGATAGCCGTACCGTAGGTGCAACCACAACGGAGGGGTATCTGTTGAGAGGCCAGACAAACGTGTGGTTCCTGAAGAGGGGCAGCAGCCTTTTCAGTAGTTGCAAGGGCAACAGTCTGGATGATTGACTGATCTGGCCTTGTAACAATAACCAAAACGGCCTTGCTGTGCCGGTACTGCGAACGGCTGAAAGCAAGGGGAAACTACAGCCGTAATTTTTCCCGAGGGCATGCAGCTTTACTGTATGATTACATGATGATGGCGTCCTCTTGGGTAAAATATTCCGGAGGTAAAATAGTCCCCCATTCGGATCTCCGGGCGGGGACTAATCAAGAGAACGTCATTATCAGGAGAAAGAAAACTGGCATTCTACGGATCGGAGCGTGGAATGTCAGATCCCTTAATCGGGCAGGTAGGTTAGAAAATTTAAAAAGGGAAATGGATAGGTTGAAGTTAGATATAGTGGGAATTAGTGAAGTTCGGTGGCAGGAGGAACAAGACTTCTGGTCAGGCGACTACAGGGTTATAAACACAAAATCAAATAGGGGTAATGCAGGAGTAGGTTTAATAATGAATAGGAAAATAGGAATGCGGGTAAGCTACTACAAACAGCATAGTGAACGCATTATTGTGGCCAAGATAGATACGAAGCCCACGCCTACTACAGTAGTACAAGTTTATATGCCAACTAGCTCTGCAGATGACGAAGAAATTGAAGAAATGTATGATGAAATAAAAGAAATTATTCAGATTGTGAAGGGAGACGAAAATTTAATAGTCATGGGTGACTGGAATTCGAGTGTAGGAAAAGGGAGAGAAGGAAACATAGTAGGTGAATATGGATTGGGGGACAGAAATGAAAGAGGAAGCCGCCTGGTCGAATTTTGCACAGAGCACAATATAATCATAACTAACACTTGGTTTAAGAATCATGAAAGAAGGTTGTATACATGGAAGAACCCTGGAGATACTAAAAGGTATCAGATAGATTTTATAATGGTAAGACAGAGATTTAGGAACCAGGTTTTAAATTGTAAGACATTTCCAGGGGCAGATGTGGACTCTGACCACAATCTATTGGTTATGACCTGTAGATTAAAACTGAAGAAACTGCAAAAAGGTGGGAATTTAAGGAGATGGGACCTGGATAAACTAAAAGAACCAGAGGTTGTACAGAGATTCAGGGAGAGCATAAAGGAGCAATTGACAGGAATGGGGGAAATAAATACAGTAGAAGAAGAATGGGTAGCTTTGAGGGATGAAGTAGTGAAGGCAGCAGAGGATCAAGTAGGTAAAAAGACGAGGGCTAGTAGAAATCCTTGGGTAACAGAAGAAATATTGAATTTAATTGATGAAAGGAGAAAATATAAAAATGCAGTAAGTGAAACAGGCAAAAAGGAATACAAACGTCTCAAAAATGAGATCGACAGGAAGTGCAAAATGGCTAAGCAGGGATGGCTAGAGGACAAATGTAAGGATGTAGAGGCCTATCTCACTAGGGGTAAGATAGATACCGCCTACAGGAAAATTAAAGATACCTTTGGAGATAAGAGAACGACTTGTATGAATATCAAGAGCTCAGATGGAAACCCAGTTCTAAGCAAAGAAGGGAAAGCAGAAAGGTGGAAGGAGTATATAGAGGGTCTATACAAGGGCGATGTACTTGAGGACAATATTATGGAAATGGAAGAGGATGTAGATGAAGATGAAATGGGAGATATAATACTGCGTGAAGAGTTTGACAGAGCAGTGAAAGACCTGAGTCGAAACAAGGCCCCCGGAGTAGACAATATTCCATTGGAACTACTGACGGCCGTGGGAGAGCCAGTCCTGACAAAACTCTACCATCTGGTGAGCAAGATGTATGAAACAGGCGAAATACCCTCAGACTTCAAGAAGAATATAATAATTCCAATTCCAAAGAAAGCAGGTGTTGACAGATGTGAAAATTACCGAACTATCAGCTTAATAAGTCACAGCTGCAAAATACTAACACGAATTCTTTACAGACGAATGGAAAAACTAGTAGAAGCCAACCTCGGGGAAGATCAGTTTGGATTCCGTAGAAACACTGGAACACGTGAGGCAATACTGACCTTACGACTTATCTTAGAAGAAAGATTAAGGAAAGGCAAACCTACGTTTCTAGCATTTGTAGACTTAGAGAAAGCTTTTGACAATGTTGACTGGAATACTCTCTTTCAAATTCTAAAGGTGGCAGGGGTAAAATACAGGGAGCGAAAGGCTATTTACAATTTGTACAGAAACCAGATGGCAGTTATAAGAGTCGAGGGACATGAAAGGGAAGCAGTGGTTGGAAAGGGAGTAAGACAGGGTTGTAGCCTCTCCCCGATGTTGTTCAATCTGTATATTGAGCAAGCAGTAAAGGAAACAAAAGAAAAATTCGGAGTAGGTATTAAAATCCATGGAGAAGAAATAAAAACTTTGAGGTTCGCCGATGACATTGTAATTCTGTCAGAGACAGCAAAGGACTTGGAAGAGCAGTTGAATGGAATGGACAGTGTCTTGAAAGGAGGATATAAGATGAACATCAACAAAAGCAAAACAAGGATAATGGAATGTAGTCTAATTAAGTCGGGTGATGCTGAGGGAATTAGATTAGGAAATGAGGCAATTAAAGTAGTAAAGGAGTTTTGCTATTTGGGGAGCAAAATAACTGATGATGGTCGAAGTAGAGAGGATATAAAATGTAGGCTGGCAATGGCAAGGAAAGCGTTTCTGAAGAAGAGAAATTTGTTAACATCCAGTATTGATTTAAGTGTCAGGAAGTCATTTCTGAAAGTATTCGTATGGAGTGTAGCCATGTATGGAAGTGAAACATGGACGATAAATAGTTTGGACAAGAAGAGAATAGAAGCTTTCGAAATGTGGTGCTACAGAAGAATGCTGAAGATTAGATGGGTAGATCACATAACTAATGAGGAAGTATTGAATAGGATTGGGGAGAAGAGAAGTTTGTGGCACAACTTGACCAGAAGAAGGGATCGGTTGGTAGGACATGTTCTGAGGCATCAAGGGATCACCAATTTAGTATTGGAGGGCAGCGTGGAGGGTAAAAATCGTAGAGGGAGACCAAGAGATGAATACACTAAGCAGATTCAGAAGGATGTAGATTGCAGTAGGTACTGGGAGATGAAAAAGCTTGCACAGGATAGAGTAGCATGGAGAGCTGCATCAAACCAGTCTCAGGACTGAAGACCACAACAACAACAACATATCCAGTATTAAAATCATTTGTTGTAAGACTTTCCTTGAGAATGAGCAACAAATATCAGTACCATGCTATTATTTTTTCAATGTTTTAACCTTTATTATTATTATTATTATTATTATTATTATTTATTAGTAGTTGACATTTTTTATCTTATTGCTGTGTTTTCTTAGGTTTGGAGGCAAGAACCATCAGATCTGGCTTGAACCAGAAGGCCTTTCAAGCCATGTTGTGTATCCCAATGGACTATCATGCACTCTTCCTGAAGAACTGCAAGCTATTCTGGTTTGCCAGATAAAAGGTCTAGAGAAGGTTAAACTGTTAAGGCCAGGTATAGAAGATTTTACTTTGTTCAGCTCTTCTTCTTTAAAACAGACATGCATGTCTGGCTAAGAATAAGGAAATAGTTACATTTTGTTTTGTTATTGTTCTAATTATATTTTGTTATGTTATTGTTCTCTTTAGTTTGGGGATGGTTTTGATTGCAGCTCTTCAATTTATTGTGTGCAAGCCTCTTCATCTTCGCATAATTATTGCAACGTGCATCCATTTGAACCTGCCAACTGTAGTGAAGCCTTGGCCACCCTCTACAATATTTACCCCTTTAGTCATGTTGTGCCATAAATTATCTTTCTCTGCAATTCAATTTAGTAGTAGTACCTCATCTCTCTAGTTACCCAGTCTACTCATTCTCAACATTTCTAAAGCTTGTACTTTCATTGCATTTGAACTGCTTATTGTCCACATTTCACTTCAGCTACATTCAAAACAGACCTAGTGACACATAAATCTGTAATCAATGTCAACAGAATTCTTCTTTTCCAAAACACTTTCTGTGCTATTGCCAGTCTGAATTATATGTCCACTCTGCTTTGGCCATAACTAGTTTATTTTACTGACCAAATAACAAAACTTATATACTGTTTTAGTGTTTTGTTTCATTTGCTAATCTAATTGCCTCAAAATCTCCAGAATTGGGCAGAGATGGAAGAATAGTAGGAGAATGCAGCTTGGCAGAAAGGAATGAAAGAGGAAGACACCTGGTCAAATTTTACACTGAGCATAATTTAATCATCTGTAATAGATGGTTTAAAAATATGAAAGAAGATTATACACATTGATGATACATGTAGACAGTTTCAGGATTCAGACAAATTATATAATGATGAGACAGAAATTTCAAAACTACATTTTGACATTTCCAGAGGAAGATGTGGACGCTGACTGTAACTTGCGGGCTATGAACTGCAGATTAAAACTGAATAAAATTGCAGAAAGGTTCAAAATTTAAGAGACGAAACCTAATTAAATTGAAACAACCAAACCTTTAGAGATTTTTCGGAGGGAGCATAAGGCAGTGATTGATTGCAACTGGGAAAGAGAATGCAATAGAAGAACAAGGCAGTGGCTAGTGGACATCTGGATACCACAGAAGATATTGAATTGACTAAAGGAGAAAATATAATAATGCAGCAAATGAAACAGGCGAAAAGGATTACAGTCATATCTACATCTACATCTATACTCCGCAAGCCACCCAACGGTGTGTGGTGGAGGGCATTTTATGTGCCACTGTCATTACCTCCCTTTTCTGTTCCAGTCGCGTATGGTTCGCGGGAAGAACAACTGTCTGAAAGCCTCCGTGTGCGCTCAAATCTCTCTAATTTTACATTCGTGATGTGCTCGGGAGGTATAAGTAGGGGGAAGCAATATATTCGATACCTCATCCAGAAACGCACCCTCTCGAAACCTGGCGAGCAAGCTACACCGCGATGCAGAGCGCCTCTCTTGCAGAGTCTGCCACTTCAGTTTGCTGAACATCTCCGTAACGCTATCACGGTTACCAAATAACCCTGTGGCAAAACGCGCTGCTCTTCTTTGGATCTTCTCTATCTCCTCCGTCAACCCGATCTGGTACCGATCCCACACTGATGAGCAATACTCAAGTATAGGTCGAACGAGTGTTTTGTAAGCCACCTCCTTTGTTGATGGACTACATTTTCTAAGGATTCTCCCAATGAATCTCAACCTGGTACCCGCCTTACCAACAATTAATTTTTTATGATCATTCCAGTTCAAATCGTTCCGCACGCATACTCCCAGATATTTTAAAGAAGTAACTGCTACCAGTGTTTGTTCCGCTATCGTATAATCATACAATAAAGGATCCTTCTTTCTATGTATTCACAATACATTACATTTGTCTATGTTAAGGGTCAGTTGCCATTCCCTGCACCAAGTGCCTATCTGCTGCAGATCTTCCTGCATTTCGCTACAATTTTCTGATGCTGCAACTTCTCTGTATACTACAGCATCACCCGCGAAAAGCCGCATGGAACTTCCGACACTATCTACTAGGTCATTTATATATATTGTGAAAAGCAATGGTCCCATAACACTCCCCTGCGCACGCCAGAGGTTACTTTAACGTCTGTAGACGTCTCTCCATTGATAACAACATGCTGTGTTCTGTCTGCTAAAAACTCTTCAATCCAGCCACACAGCTGGTCTGATATTCCGTAGGCTCTTACTTTGTTTATCAGGCGACAGTGCGGAACTGTATCGAACACCTTTCGGAAGTCAAGAAAAATAGCATCTACCTGGGAGCCTGTATCTAATATTTTCTGGGTCTCATGAACAAATAAAGCGAGTTGGGTCTCACACGATCTCTGTTTCCGGAATCCATGTTGATTCCTACATAGTAGATTCTGGGTTTCCAAAAATGACATGATATTCGAGCAAAAAACATGTTCTAAAATTCTACAACAGATCGACGTCAGAGATATAGGTCTATAGTTTTGCGCATCTGCTCGACGACCCTTCTTGAAAACTGGGACTACCTGTGCTCTTTTCCAATCATTTGGAACCTTCCGTTCCTCTAGAGACTTGCGGTACACGGCTGATAGAAGGGGGGCAAGTTCTTTCGCGTACTCTGTGTAGAATCGAATTGGTATCCCGTCAGGTCCAGTGGACTTTCGTCTGTTGAGTGATTCCAGTTGCTATTCCTTGGACACTTATTTCGATGTCAGCCATTTTTTTTTCGTTTGTGCGAGGATTTAGAGAAGGAACTGCAGTGCGGTCTTCCTCTGTGTGGGGGACTGATGACCACAGCTGTTAAGTCCCATAGTGCTCAGAGCCATTTGAACCATTTGAACCATCCTCTGTGAAACAGCTTTCGAAAAAGGTGTTTAGTATTTCAGTTTTACGCGTGTCATCCTGTGTTTCAATGCCATCATCATCCGGGAGTGTCTGGATATGCTGTTTCGAGCCACTTACTGATTTAACGTAAGACCAGAACTTCCTAGGATTTTCTGTCAAGTTGGTACATAGAATTTTACTTTCGAATTCACTGAACGCTTCACGCATAGCCCTCCTTACGCTAACTTTGACATCGTTTAGCTTCTGTTTGTCTGAGAGGTTTTGGCTGCGTTTAAACTTGCAGTGAAGCTTTCTTTGCTTTCGCAGTAGTTTCCTAACTTTGTTGTTGAACCACGGTGGGTTTTTCCTGTCCCTCACAGTTTTACTCAGCACGTACCTGTCTAAAACGCATTTTACAATTGCCTTGAACTTTTTCCATAAACATTCAACATTGTCAGTGTCGGAACAGAAATTTTCGTTTTGATCTGTTAGGTACTCTGAAATCTGCCTTCTATTACTCTTGCTAAACGGAGACTAACACAAGTGCAAAAACACTAATCAGGAATGGTTAGAGGACAAATATAAGGCTGTAGAAGCATGCGTAAGTAGGGGAAAGATAGATACCGTCTACAGGAAAATTAGAGAGACATTTGGAAAAAAGATAAGCAGCTGTATGAATATCGAGACCACAGATGGTAGGCCACTACTAACAAGGGAACCTCCCCATCGCACCCCCCTCAGATTTAGTTATAAGTTGGCACAGTGGATAGCCTTGAAAAACTGAACACAGATCAATTGAGAAAACAGGAAGAAGTTGTGTGGAACTGTGAAAAAATAAGCAAAATGTACAAACTGAGTAGTTCATGGGAAGATACGTAACATCAAGGACATCGGAACCGCAGGAGCGCCGTGGTCTAGTGGTAACGTGAGCAGCTGCAGAACGAAAGGTCCTTGGTTCAAATCTTCCACAGAGTGAAAACTTTAAGTTTTTATTTTCAGTTTATGTGACAAACTCTTATGTTTTCATCACTTTTTTGGGAGTGATTATCACATCCACAAGAAAACCTAAATCGGGCAAGGTAGAAGAATCTTTTCACCCATTCGCCAAGTGTACAAGTTAGGTGGGTCGACAACATATTCCTGTCATGTGACACACATGCCGTCACCAGTGTCGTATAGAATATATCAGATGTGTTTTCCTGTGGAGGAATCGGTTGACCTATGACCTTGCGATCAAATGTTTTCGGTTCCGATTGGAGAGGCACGTCCTTTCGTCTACTAATCGCACGGTTTTGCGATGCGGTCGCAAAACACAGACACTAAACTTATTACAGTGATCAGAGACGTCAATGAACGAACGGACAGATAATAACTATGCAAAAATAAAGAAAGTAAAATTTTCACTCGTGGGAAGACTTGAACCAAGGACCTCTCCTTTTGCAGCTGCTCACGCTACCACGGGACCACGGCGCTCCTGAGCACACGGTCTCCTTGATGTTGCCTATGTGGCGCATGGACTACTCAGTTTGTATATTTTGCTTATTTTTTCACAGTTCCACACAACTTCTTCCTGTTTTCTCAATTGATCTGTGTTCAGTTTATCAAGGCCTATCCACTGTGCCAAGTTATAACTAAATCTGAGGGGGGTGCGATGGGAAGGTTCCCTTGTAAGCAAAGAAGGGGAAGCTAATAGGTGTAAGGAATACTTAGAGGGGCTATACAAGGGAAATGAACTGGAAGGCAATATTATAGAAAGGGAAGAGCAAGTAGATCAAGGTGAGTTGGAACATTTGGTAATTTGAGGAGAACTTGACAGAGTACTGAAAGACCTGGAAGATTTGGTAATTCGAGAAGGACTTGACAGATTACTGAAAAACCTAAGTTCAAAAAAGGTCTCTGGAGTAGACAACATTCCCTCAAAATCTTAAGATCCTTGGGAGAGACAGCCATGACGAAACCATTCTGTCTGGCTTGCAAGATGTGTGCGACAGGCAAAATATATTGGCTGTAAAGTACAGCGTAACAATTCCAGTTCCAAAGAAGACAGTTGCTGACAAATGTGGATATTATTGAGCTATCATCAGTTTAATAAGTCATTGTTGCAAGCTACTGACACGAATTATTTATGTAAAAATGGAAAAATTGATACAAGCATACAAGGCAGTGCTGCTCCTATGACATTATCTCAGAAGATAGTTTAAAGAAAGGCAAATTTACATTTATAGCATTTGTACATTTTCAGGAAGCTTGACACTGTTGACTGGAACACACACTCTGAAATTCTGAAGGTGGCAGGGGTAAAATAGAGGGAGAAAAGGGTTATTTACAACTTGTAAAGAAACCAGATTACAGTTACAATAGTAGTAGGACCTGAAAGGCATACAATGGTCAAGAAGGCAGTGGGACAAGGCTGTACCCTATCACCGATGTCATTCAATCTGTACATTGTGCTATCAGTAAAGAAAAACAGGGAGAAATTTGGAGAAGGAATTAAAGTTTAGGGAGAAGAAATAAAAACTTTGAAGTTTTTCAGGCTTTCCCAGTGATCTAATGACATCTTGGGTTGTTGGGTGTTCTGCCGGATATCAGCATCATACTTGTATGATATTTCAGTAGCGTAACTCGTTACCTTCCTCAGGTGCGACCTGAGACTACTCCTCGAGTGGACCTGGTCCAGTATTTATGCCTGTGATCTTCCCCTTCACCAGGCACACCCTCTGTGGTCCGCGCCCGCTCGCTGTGATCTTCTGGAGCATTGCCGTTCCCTTTTCCGTCCGCTGCAGTCCTTGGTGTTCTCTTTCCAGTCCGCGCCCGCCAGACACGCTCCTGGGTGTTCCATCTTCGGTCTGGTGCACCTGGAACTCTGTATGGGGATCATTGTCCATGTCCACACCTTCAGTTCTTTTATTTGTGGAGTGCTGCAGCTCTACTTAGCTGGTACCCCATGTCACGGTTCATTAGATTACCGATCACTTTTATCTCTATTGACTCCCTTATAACACTGTCCCAAAATCTGGGTGTCTGTGCTAGAAACTTGGCTTCTTCATAATTCATGGCATGACCTAGTTCTAGGCAGTGTTCAGCAATGGCTGATTTTGTTGCCTGTCTTAATCGGGTGTGCCTCTGGTTCCTTGCACCTGATGTATACTGTTCTTGTCTTCTGGCCAATGTTAAACATGCCACATTGGCAAGGTATACTATAAATCCCTGGTTTCCATAAACCCGGGTCGTCCTTGACAGTTCCTGTACGGGAACAAATATTATGAGCAAACTGAAGGTGTAGCTACGGGTAGCCTACTGTCTCCTGTGATTGCCAACATGTTCATGGAGAGATTTGAG
The DNA here is from genome assembly GCF_023864345.2 of Schistocerca serialis cubense. Lineage (NCBI taxonomy): Eukaryota > Metazoa > Arthropoda > Insecta > Orthoptera > Acrididae > Schistocerca > Schistocerca serialis. The sequence goes on from NC_064638.1 coordinate 111,495,020, forward strand.
GAGAGGGCATTAGAGACAGCCAGATATAAACCCACATGCTTCTTCAGGTATGTGGATGACACCTTCGTAATCTGGCCTCGTGGGAAGGACAGGCTCAATGAGTTTCTGGAACATCTTAACTTGTGCCACCCGAATATCAAGTTCACCATAGAACAGGAGAAGAATGGCCAGCTGCTGTTTATGGATATACAAGTAAAAAGAAAAGCAGATGGATCAATTGGCCACAGTGTGTATCGAAAACCCACACACACTGATTTATATCTGCAGGCCAGCGGCTGTCACCACCCTGCACAGAAGAGTGGTGTTCTTAAGACATTGGTCCACAGAGCACGTGCCTTGTCAGACCAAGAAAGTCTACCAACAGAAATAGAGCATCTCAAAACAGTGTTCTGCAAAAATGGATATACACCAAAACAAATTGAGATGGCACTCCAACCAGTCACTACACCTTAAGTTCCAGAAGCGGAGCAAGATGAAGCAAAAAAGGTGGTGTATTTGTCCTGTGCTGACTCTATTTCTGTCAGAATTAGTAGGATCCTCGGTAAACACAATATCAAGTGTGTTTTCTGTCCATCCAGCAAGATCAGGGGACTGGTGGGAAATGCCAAGGACGACCTGGGTTTACAGAAACCAGAGATTTATAATATACCTTGCCAATGTGGCATGTCCTACATTGGCCAGACGACAAGAACAGTAGATGTCAGGTGCAAGGAACATCAGAGACACACCCGGTTAAGACAGGCAACAAAACCAGCCATTGCTGAACACTGCCTAGAACTAGGTCATGCCATGAATTATGAAGAAACTAAGTTTCTAGCACAGACGCCCAGATTTTGGGTCAGTTTTATAAGGGAGTCAATAGAGATAAAAGTGACCGATAATCTCATGAACAGTGACACGGGGTACCATCTAAGTAGAGCCTGGGATCCTGCTCTGGAATTGCTGAAGAAGCAACGGGGACAGCTGCAGCACTCCACAAATAGAAGAACTGAAGGCGTGGACATGGAGAACGATCCCCATACAGAGTTACAGGGGCACCAGACCAAAGATGGTACGCCCAGGATCGGGACTGACGGGCGCAGACCGCAGAGGGAACATCTAGAAGTGCAGCTGTCTGAAAATGGAATGGCAACGCTCCAGCAGATCACAGTGAGCGGGAGAGGACCACAGGGGGGATGCCTGGTACCACAGACGGGATTCCAAATGCACCAGACCGAAGATGGAACACCCAGGAGCGTGTCTGGTGGGCACGGACCGCAAAGAGAACACCCAGGACTGCAGCGGACAGAAAAGGGAACGGCAATGCTCCAGAAGATCGCAGTGAGCGGGTGCGGACCACAGAGGGAGCGCCTGGTGTAGGGGGAATGTCACAGGCATAAATACTGGACCAGGTCCACCCAAGTAGTAGTCTCAGGTTGCACCTGAGGAAGGTAACGAGTTACGCTACCAAAATATTGTGCAAGTACGACACTGATATCCGGCAGAACACCCGACAATCCAAGATGTCAACTTTGAAGTTTGCTGATGTCATCGTAATTCTGAGAGACAGCAAGGGATGTGGAAGAGCACTTGAATGGAACAGACAATGGCTGAAGTAGAGTGGATATAAAATGCAGACTGCCTATAGCAAGAAAGGCATTTCTGAAAAAGAAAAATTTTTTTTGTAACCTAAAATAAATTTAAGTGTTAGGAAGTCTGAATGTATTTAAATAGAGTCTAGCCTTGTGTGGAACTGATACATGGACAGTAAGCAGGTCAGGCAGGAAGAAAACATGAGGATTCATAATGTGACACTACAGAAGAATGCCGAAGATTAGAGAAGATTAGATGGGTAGATGAGGAGGTACAGCATCGAATTGGAGAAAACTGAAATGGAGGGAAGTGAGGGGGTAAAAATTGTAGAGGCAAATGAATACAGTAAGCAGAGTTAGTCATGCATGCTGCAGTAGTTACTCGCAGATGAAGAGCCTTGTGCAGAACAGAGTAGCACAGACCAGTCTTTGGACTGAAGACTACAACAATGACATCATCATTTCCTCTACTGCCTTCACCATTGATCATGTTATTGGCACATACACCGAGTTAAAACAGGCAAATTATATGACTATCATATACAAATCTACTTCATCAGCTTCTCAGTGTGCATATTCCTCACATTTAATTATAATCACAGCACAAGATCTCACTTTCTAGGATTCTAGTGTTATCATGCATAAAACAAAAACTTTCTCAAATTTCTTTTACATTGCTGCTCTCCAAATCTGGGATGAACCCTCTGGACTCTGTACACAATTTAATACCGTGCTGCACTTGGCTGAAGCACTTCCTTAATGTCCCCATGATCTCTTGCACTCCAAAAAAGTACTGCCTTCTCTCTGAAGTAAATGCTCATTTGTTCTTCCACTTTCACATATTTCTGTTTTCACTTTCCAATTACTCTTGCATTTTCTTTTTGGTCACAGTTCAAAAAATTAATCTACCTACCTGTTTGTTAATTATCTTTACTGTTCTACTCTTCAGAAACAAAAATAAACTTTTCTCTGCTCTCCAGCTATCATTGTGATTTTATTTCTGTTGTTATATGTGTTAAGATTCCTTAATAAATGCAAGACTAACTGTATTCCATATATTGTAATGAATGTGATGATTTAAAATGAAAAATCATTGATTAGAAAGAAAACACTGCCTCTCATCATAATATTTGCAAGATAGATACATAATATGTCGAGGATGTAAAATGTTTCTTTATTTGTATTGGAAATTGGGCTCTCGAAATTTTCAGAGTAAAGTTCAACATGATGAGAGTACCTTTCTTTTAGCATTTCCCATTGGAGCTTGTTATGAATTTCTAAACAAGCTCATATTGAAATATGCCATTGTTTTTTGTATCTTCACAGCCTCGTATGGTAATTCAACTTGCTAAGCAATCCAGAACAATACACAATACTCAAAGATTGGCCAAACAAGGACCCCCCCCCCAACAACATCATTCAGGAAGTGTCACCGGAAATGGAAAGATTTGGAAGTTGTATGGGCCCCCACAAACCAACATCATCATTTATATCCACCCAGCACTATCTGTTGTGATATGACTACTATTTAAAGAAAACATAGCGTACAAATATATAGGCTGTGATAGCCTCAGGTGTGTCTTTTTTCCCTATACATAACACCTTTTTAACAAGAACATATAGTTATCATTTTACAAAAGTAATTTATTCATTGTAAATTATTTCTGTTATATACATACTGCCAAAAGAATTACATAAAAAATTGTGATTTTCTTTGTATTGTTGCTATACTTCATTTTTTGAACTTTATGTGTATTCTAACCAAAGGTTTTGTGATTTATCCTGATCTTTACGTAGTGAGTATTAACTCTTTTGTCATTGTTCTCTTTCACGAGTTGATTTTATCTCAGTTCCGCACTATAGTTGTTTTATTTGTGACTGTAGTTGCTAGCTGTTTGCAAAGTTGTTGTTAATTCCTATCTATAAATAGAAAATGAAAATACATTTTTTATTTCCTTTACAGGTTATGGTGTTGAATATGATTTTGTAGACCCACGAGAATTGTATCCCACACTAGAAACTCAAAGAATTAGTGGCCTGTTCTTTGCGGGACAAATAAATGGAACTACTGGTTATGAAGAAGCTGCTGCTCAAGGAATAGTTGCTGGCATCAATGCTGCACTGAAGGTACCATGCCTCACTCAGTAGTCATACCAGTTGATTGATATTTAAAAAAAATATATGTTTCTATTTTATGTGCTTTTTATAATAGGTACAAAAGAAACCACAGTTTACGGTGAGCAGAACAGAAGGATATATTGGTGTTTTGATAGATGATCTGACAACTTTGGGGACAAATGAACCTTACAGAATGTTTACAAGCAGAGCTGAATTCAGGCTGTCACTCAGACCAGATAATGCAGACTTAAGACTTACTGAGAAAGGTATTCGTGGTATTTGTACTTTGTAAAAATAAAAAAATAAAATATTTTTCTCATGTATTTAAGAAACTGGACACGTTTAGATTGTTATTGTAAACATAGTAAGTACATTTATGTTGCATATATATCCCATCTTTTGAAATCACCTGTTAACTACCATTCCCTACACAGTGGAATGACAGATTTTGTCAGTCTTTACCTATACTAGGGACTTCATGTTTTTCACCCATTAGTGTTTTTACTGAATGACTGTCTAGAGAAATTAGCAGAAGTATACTGTTGATTACGGCCATTAATTACTAGGTTATGAGGCGGGTTGTGTGTCACACCAGAGATATCAAAAGACGTGCAAGACCAGAGAAAAAATCAAGGCAGCAACTGATCTTCTAAGATCAATAGTGAAACCATCACACTTCTGGAGAGAGATATTGAAGCTACCACCAGCAAAATCCTCAGCACTAAAAAGGTACTAATCAAATTAAACCAAAGGAAGGTGGGTAAATTATACCTTAGTATGTAGAGTCTCTAAGAACTGTTCACTAGATTAGAAAAACAAAATGGCATAAAAAATAATATTTGTGTTACTATTAAATTACGTGAAGCTTTAAATAATGAACGTCGTTAAACACATTGAGAAAACAAAATAATAACTAACGAAAGCAGGGTAATGTGCATGCTTAAATTGGGAGGAATAAAATCTCTTTTGCTTCATTGTTGTCACAGGATTTCACTGAAATAAAAACTATAAAAATGGCTTAAGTTTTGTTGAAACACTTCCCAGAAACTCAATACATCATATTAAGATGGGGCGGTTAGGCCATGGCAGGTAGCTGATGAATGAAGCTGAGCACTGCTCTGCCTGCTTGTTTTTAGTGAGGATATTATTTTACTTTTGTCTTCTGCTGTGAATAAGCACGACTGTGTAAGTCAAGGCTTTGGGAAAAGAAGAAACATTTCATTGGCGGACATGTCATAAACAGTCTCAGTTTGTTTGATTGTTGCACAAGACAGTTTTTCATGGGCAGTTTTCCCAGCAAGTGAGCTGGTGACGAAATGCACATATTAAATGCCACGCTATTCATAAAATCCATTACCCTCACATGCATCTCGACTTTTCCTGAGTAACTGCACATGGCGTTACATCATGTTGTTTATCGCAAATATGTTATGAATGATCTATAGTGGTGTCATAAGCCTCAGTCACAGTGAAGATGATTCAAGTCATATTACCCAGACTGTCCATCTAGAATGTTGTTGAGAAGTTTAACAACAGACACCAGGAATGTGATTTTCTAATTCATTGCATGGTGTATTAAATATCTCTGTACCATATGTTACTCACCATATAGAACAGGTATTGAGTGGCAGACAGGCACAGTGAGAAAGAATGCTATAAATATTTCAGGATCCAAAGGAAGCCCTTCATCAGAAGTAGAAAACTCGCACACATTCACAAAAGCACAATACTCCCACACACGGCCACTGTCATCTTTGGGCATAATAGCCCAACAGCAGCTGCGTCCAAAGTAGCAACCTAGTTGGGGTGGTTAGTTGTCATATACAAAGTCACATGGACTGGGGAGTCCGTAGGACTGGAGCAGCTGCATAACATTATCTGCCAGGGTTTCAACTACATCTTGACATGCCCAGAAATGAGAAATATCCTCCCCACTATTCTCCCCACCCTTCCCACAGGAGTATTCTGCTGCTCACACAACCTATACAATATCCGTGTCAGTCCCTGTTCCAACTCTGGTTCCAATCCCTTGCGCCTCATGGCTCATATCCATGCAATAGACTATGTACAGGACCTGCCCCATACATCCTCCCTGTAACACCTATTCAGTCCTGTCACAGGCTTCTCCTGCCCCATCAAAGAGAGGCCTCCTGTGAAAGCACCCATGTGATCTACCAACTTCCTTGCAACTATTGCGCTACATTCTACGTGAGCATGACAACTAGCATGCTATCTGTCCGCATGACAACTAGCAAGCTATCTGTCCACATGAATGGCCACTGCCAAACTGTGTCCAAGAGATAGATGGACCACATCATTGCTGAGCGTGCTGTCCAGTACAAAGTGCTTCATTTTAAGAACTGCTAAACAGCCTTTGACATCTAGATTCAACTGCACCAACACCAGCATTTCTGAATAGCACAATTAGGAACTCGCTCTGCAACATATTCTTAGTTTCTGTAACTCTCCAGGCCTCAACCCTCAGTAGTCCCTCTCCGTGCTCTCACTCCAGTACTACATGTCTTCTATCCTCTCTGCTTCCTCACCTTCCAGCACAAACTCCCTGTACTGCACCTAGCAGCCCCATCCTGTCCCCATCACGTGCATGCTCCCACAGCCAGCACTAGTATCTCTCCTCACCCCTATCTTGTTACTCCACCCCCTCCCCACATCTCCTCTGTACCCACCTATACCTATTGCCTTCAAGCAATTAGCACAGAGTGGAGTTCTGGAAATTTTTTTCCTTCAGTTTGGATTATTGCTTGACATCACTGCAAGAGACTGAGTCAGTAGTGATATTAATTTCTGTGTTAGACTGTTTGAATGATGTACAGGATTGTGTTATGGCTGGTCCTTGGAATGTGACAGTTTTCAGTTTCATAATAAATGGACTAGGTTTTTGTTACAAATTATTCTTCATGAATATGGACGGTGTTCAAGGTGTACTCCATTGTGTGATGATGTGAACTTTCCAAATCTTTTACAATTTGTTGGAGGCAGATCTTAGAAAAATAAAGCATCTCCCCAAAATATTCACTCCTGTTATAAACTGATAAAGCCAAGTATATGGCATGCTGCTTGAGCAAAATGTCTCTAATATCAGCTGCTGAAATTGTTGGTGTGTTCCTGATTTCTGTTGTTTGACTAGGTCCACATTTCCTTTCATGTAAGTAGGGTGTTGCCTTTTGACATGTTGCTTTGACAAGTGCAGATAATATTGTCACGTCATATTTTCCATGGACAAGCAGTAATGTCATCATCCTCATTACATCATATGCCATGTCATTCCATCTTAATTGATGGACCAGCGAATGAGGCACATCCATCAATTATGGTCCATAAACTTCTCTACCTTCTTTGATACTGCCCCAAATCCATTATCTCTGCTCGATGTCAGATGTTGTCATATCCTTGTACCTGAGTTTTGGTTGTCCTCTTGGTCTTCAGTATTTGAGTTTCAAATCACAAATCATACATCAGTTTTGGCAGCCTGCTAGCATCCATGAATCTCATATGTCCATACCATGTCAGCTGCTGGTAGGTTATTTTGTCTTGTGACCTTACCACTTGAGCCTCTTTTTGGATTTATGCACTCGCCTCCCACCGTGTTCTGCTTACCATGCTACAAACCAACCTTAGCTTACTGAATTCTGTTGATATTTTTGCTCCTTGTGGTCCATGTTTCACATCCATATGTTAAAATTATGATGTAATAGGTTCTGTGGCAGGAGGAACAAGACTTCCGGTCAGGTGAATACAGGGTTATAAATACAAAATCAAATAGGGGTAATGCAGGAATGGGTTTAATAATGAATAAAAAAATAGGAGTGCGGGTAAGCAACTACAAACAGCATAGTGAATGTATTATAGTGGCCAAGATAGGCACGAAGCCCATGCCTACTACAGTACTACAAGTTTATATGCCAACTAGCTCAGCAGATGACGAAGAAATTGAAGAAATGTATGATGAGATAAAAGAAATTATTCAGGTAGTGAAGGGAGACGAAAATTTAATAGTCATGGGTGACTGGAATTCGACAGTAGGAAAAGGGAGAGAAGGAAACATAGTAGGTGAATATGGATTGGGGCTAAGAAATGAAAGAGGAAGCCGTCTGTTAGAATTTTGCACAGAGCATAACTTAATCATAGCTAACACTTGGTTCAAGAATCATAAAAGAAGGTTGTATACATGGAAGAATCCTGGAGATACTGAAAGGTATCAGATAGATTATATAATGGCAAGACAGAGATTTAGGAACCAGGTTTTAAATTGTAAGACATTTCCAGGGGCAGATGTGGACTCTGACCACAATCTATTGGTTATGAACTGTAGATTAAAACTGAAGAAACTGCAAAAAGGTGGGAATTTAAGGAGATGGGACCTGGATAAACTAAAAGAACCAGAGGTTGTACAGAGTTTCAGGGACAGCATAAGGGAACAATTGACAGGAATGGGGAAAAGAAATACAGTAGAACAAGAATGGGTAGCTCTGAGGGAGTGAAGTAGAGAAGGCAGCAGAGGAACAAGTAGGTAAAAAGACGAGGGCTAGTAGAAATCCTTGGGTAACAGAAGAAATATTGAATTTAATTGATGAAAGGAGAAAATATAAAAATGCAGTAAATGAAGCAGGCAAAAAGGAATACAAACGTCTCAAAAATGAGATCGACAGGAAGTGCAAAATGGCTAAGCAGGGATGGCTAGAGGACAAATGTAAGGATGTAGAGGCTTATCTCACTAGGGGTAAGATAGATACTGCCTACAGGAAAATTAAAGATACCCTTGGAGAAAAGAGGACCACTTGTACGAATATCAAGAGCTCAGATGGAAACCCAGTTCTAAGCAAAGAAGGGAAAGCAGAAAGGTGGAAGGAGTATATAGAGGGTCTATACAAGGGCGATGTACTTGAGGACAATATTATGGATGAGGACAATATTATGGAAATGGAAGAGGATATAGATGAAGATGAAATGGGAGATATGATACTGCATGAAGAGTTTGACAGAGCACTGAAAGACCTGAGTCAAAACAAGGCCCCGGGAGTAGACAACATTCCATTAGAACTACTGATGGCCTTGGGAGATCCAGTCCTGACAAAACTCTACCATCTGTTGAGCAAGATGTATGAGACAGGTGAAATACTCTCAGACTTCAAAAAGAATATAATAATTCCAATCCCAAAGAAGGCAGGACTTGGAAGAGCAGTTGAACGGAATGGACAGTGTCTTCAAAGGAGGATATAAGATGAACATCAACAAAAGCAAAACAAGGATAATGGAATGTAGTCTAATTAAGTCGGGTGATGCTGAGGGAATTAAATTAGGAAATGAGACACTTAAAGTAGTAAAGGAGTTTTGCTATTTGGGGAGCAAAATAACTGATGATGGTCGAAGTAGAGAGGATATAAAATGTAGACTGGCAATGGCAAGGAAATCGTTTCTGAAGAAGAGAAATTTGTTAACATCGAGTATAGATTTAAGTGTCAGGAAGTCGTTTCTGAAAGTATTTGTATGGACTGTAGCCATGTATGGAAGTGAAACATGGACAATAAATAGTTTGGACAAGGAAGAGAATAGAAGATTTCGAAATGTGGTGCTACCGAAGAATGTTGAAGATTAGGTGGGTAGATCACGTAACTAATGAGGAGGTATTGAATAGGATTGGGGAGAAGAGAAGTTTGTGGCACAACTTGACTAGAAGAAGGGATCGGTTGGTAGGACATGTCCTGAGGCATCAAGGAATCACAAATTTAGCATTGGAGGGCAGCGTGGAAGGTAAAAATCGTGGAGGGAGACCAAGAGATGAATACACTAAGCAGATTCAGAAGGATGTAGGTTGCAGTAGGTACTGGGAGATGAAGAAGCTTGCCCAGGATAGATTAGCATGGAGAGCTGCATCAAACCAGTCTCAGGACTGAAGACCACAACAACAACAACAACAGGTTTCATAAATTACACTCTTACCTGTTAGTGGTACTTCTCTGTTCCACATTATGTCTTTAACTGTCTGATAGAAGTTACTAAATGCTTGAATTCTGTAAGAGATTTCTTTGTCTATAGATTCATTATCAGAGACAACATTGCCAAAATACCTGAAATTATCAATAATCTGTAGCTGTTTTTCCTCCATTCCAAAATATCCCATTGGTTGCCCATATTGTTTCATCACCACCACGTCATTTTTCTCGTGGCTGAAGATGAGACCATATGTTTCAGCAGCTTCTACCAAGATGTTCAACTGATCTTGAATGTCTTCTTTATAATGGCCCCACAGACATATGTCATCAGCAAACTACATTGTTTTAATTTTTTCACCTGTGATGATTTGGTGTACTTATGCCCAGATCTTGTTCATTAAAGTGCTGAAAAGAAGACAGAACTTCACTTTACCTTAAGCCAGATTTCATGCAAAAGGCTTCAGTCATTGCTTTGAGCATTTTGTAACTCACCATATAGCGGAGATGCTGTGTCGCAGATAGGCCCAACAAAAAGATACTCACAGTTAAAGCGTTCGGGCATTAAGGTCTTCATCAACAATAGACACACACATGCGCGTGTACACACCACACACACACACACACACACACACGCATGCGCGTGCGGAAACGCAACTCATACACACAACTGCAGTCTCAGGTTACTGAAACCACGCTCCATCTTGGATTTTCCGTTCTATGAGTGTCTTGCCTTTTCTGTGGGAATCTTCATAGAAATTCTTGACCCTGTGTACCATATAATCCTGATTTTCTGCAGTGGTTACCACATCTCCTCCCTGTTCACAGCAGTGAACACTTTCTTCATGTCCAGAAAGGCTACCACAGGTCTCATTTGTGTTCATACTTTTTTTTCCATGAACTGGCAAAGAGCAAAAATTGAACTGTGTATTGATCTTCTCTTCCTCAGTTCACACTGTTCTTGCAAGGGATTTTCTTAAATGAGGGATCTGATCTTATACCATATAATTCTTTCATAAGGTTTATCCACTTGAGATGATACAAAATTTTATTCTGTCACCTTTCTTGAAAATTGGAATTATGACACCCATTTTGCTATAAGCCAGTACATTCACTTCTTTCCACATCTCACAAAAGAGTCTGCAGATCCATAATCCCCCCCTTGCCCTACAGTGCCAGGAACTAGAATAGACCAGTGATTTTTCCTTGCCTGTCATAAGAGACAACTAAAAGGCATTTTATACTTAGTGACACTTTTCTGTTGATGAATTGTCTACCTTAGGACATCTATCAGTTTTAGCTCATTTCACAGTCTTCCCCTCAACCGTTTTGGCTTAGTTACTTTTGGTCCCTTTTCAGGGTTTGTTCTCCACTTTTCTGAATTTCACAGAAGTGTGGGCTTTTGACAAAGGGCACATTACACGGTTCATAATCTATCCACCATGTGCAGTGATCTTATGCACCTGCTATTTGAGTGGATTTATGTTCGCATCTGAAATTCAGTGCGTTACCAAGTCCATCATGGGGGGGTTGTCATGTACCCTCATGGTTGTAGCCCCCTGATAACACAGGGATATTACTGCTAATTCCTGAGCCGTAATCTCTGCACATATGCCAAGGAGGTCCAATCTGGGGCACCAGTCAATGGTTACTATCCCAGGTAGACTGTCCATGATGATGCCAGTGGAGAGAGCCTCTGATCAGAGTGAGTGGTATCAGGGTGGATTATCCACAATGAAAAGGATCAGAGTCACCCTACCAGTGGCCATGTCAATATGGCTGCCTCAGCACACAGAGAACAAGATTTTAATGCAGACACTTACAACTGAATGGTGTTTCCGACTTCAGCCATGCCTTAGGATGAGACTCAGGCAAGGGAATGGCGGTGAACAGTTCACCCAGTTTTAGGTGTGCTCCAGACCTGATGGAGAATCTTTTGTGACAATGAAGCCACTGTTTTTCATAGAAAATATTGAAGATCGGTTCAGAGAAGTTGCTGCAATAGAGAAAATGAGTAATGTATCTTTTTTTATCAAAACGTTGAATGCTAACCAATCACAGGCACTTTAGGCCTGTGAAAAACTCAAGAGATATACCACTTAGCATCTCTCTTCATAACCAACTCAACAGGATTCAAGGTGTGTTCCATTGGAACTGAACATTATAAACAGATGAAGAATTGCATGCTAACCTAGAGCAGTGTAAATCCATTTTGTTCATCTCACCTAGAGAGGACCTAAGAACAATAAGTTGGACACTGGAGCTTTCATCCTGGCCTGTGTTTTACCTGCAAAAGTTAAGCTTGTGATTTATAAGTGCTATATCAGGCCCTACTTTCGTCGTCCTCTGAGATTTTTGTGGTAACAGAGATGGGGACACTTGTTCTCCCACTGTACTAACGAGGCTACTTGTGGCACATGTGGCACGAGAAAGCACGAGAGCAGCCCTTGCGAGCAGTATCTTACAGGTGTTCACCAACATTTTCAGTTCTCAAAAAGGAGAAGAAAATCCAGGACTATAAAATGCTTGACACCTGCCTTATCAAGATGCTAAGGAAAACAACACTGCATGATCAATATGACATCAAACTTTGCAAACATTGTGTCATTGTGACACCACCTAGCATGATGACAAGGTCTCAGACAACAACACCTGGCCCTAGCCACATGTTAATTCCTGTTCTTCAGTGAGGGAAATGACACCAGTTCTCTGGACCCGTATTCCCACAGTACCGGTGTCAACCATCCCATCGGTGTTGTTCACCAACACCTGGGAAGAGGAGAAGGATGAAACAGAGCAGCAGTCTACTACCAGCCAGTGGCTGACTGAGCCACAGGCTGTGGGTCATAGAAGAGAACAGAAGTCAAGACAGTGAAATGTTCACAGAAACTGAAACCTCACAGGGACAAGAAGGTTAAATCGAAAGTTAAATTCAGTTACTTTGATCAAGGCAGACCCCTTCACCCCAGAGGTCAAGCATTTGAATAACAACAAAGAACTGGACATTGAGGTGGAGCATGCCTTAGCACCAAAGTGATTCACACTCTGAATTGCCCTTCACTGCTTTCTCAGATCCCAGTCTGATGTTTCTGTAATGGAACATCACCACGTAGCCAAACTCTCATCAGTTAATGGACATTTACTCTGCAGTCGGTGTGGCACTTCAAGAGGCACAGTTCTCAGAAACCCAACTCCTTACAATTAAAGATTACAAATCCAACTGCACAAAGCTCATTAATGCCAAGAGGGCACCTGGAGGAGAGTGCATGTTTAACCATTCTGACACCTCCAGTGAGCAGGCACTACTAACCATTGCATTAGAAGCTGTGGCTGTTCGTGTCTACCTATCATTAGGATAAAAGATGTAATATTTGCCTATCTCCATAAAGAGCTGGTGGAATTAGTATAATAGCTGCCTCCTTCCTTCCTCCTAGTGGGGGCTTTCAGTGTCCACAATCCAATGGGGCAATAGAGCAGTCAATATCAGAACTGCATTAATATTGGAGCTGCAACACTTTTCACTATGGCCCATGGAATATACTCAGCCATAGAAATTACAGTCTACAGCACAAGCTGATCACCCTTAATCCAGCAGTCCGTCCACCCATCAGCCAATGGAACATCCACCTCAATAGTCAATTTGAAAAGCCAACTGGCGAGCTTTCACCCACAAAGCAACGTTAGAAATCAGTCAGTAGAAAAGTAGATGCTGCTGACATGACTACACACACTGCGAAAGCAACAATACTCTATTCTTCACTCTCTTCCCAATGGATACAGGTGCCATTGGTGGTCTGAAAAAATAGCTGCTGCTATCAGAGAGCATCTCTGGGGACTTCAGCAACACAGATGCCGTCTGTCTATGAAACATTTAATAGCTTTGAAGAGACCTCGAGCAAAAATGTAGTTTTTAATAAGGAAGAGAAAGCAGGCATGTTGGGAAAAGTATGTATCATCTGTGGAAGGCCGCACCCCATTGTCTTAAGTATGGGCCAAATGCTGCTGCATTCATGGCCACCCAATGTCCATACCAGTTCCAGGCATCTCCTTTAGGGGCGATGTCTGTACTGGTCCCAAGTCCATTGCTGAATGTTTCGCAGCACACTTCATCAAAGTGCCCGAATGCAGCAACAGCCATACTAAATACCCAGAAATGCTTGGCAGAGCAAAATTCGTATCCTTCCATGCACAAGACTTTGAATCATGCAATGTTCCATTTACTGAATGGGAGTTCCACATATTTTGCAATGTGTCAAGGGACAGCCCTTGGACCTGATAAAATCCATAATCAAATGCTTAAACACCTTAGCGGCAACAGCATAAAACACATTCTCATGTTTTTAAGTTGTATTTGGCTGCCGGAAAGTTACCCTCCCAATGGTGAGAGGGTATTATTATTCCTACCCCAGAACTGAGAAAAGACCCCACTAACGAGAGGGATATATACATCACAATTTCAGAACAGCATTTGAGCATTCTGCTACACAGTGGTTTGGAATCTGCACTGTGAAATGCTTTCATGCATCACCAACCCCTGATTGCTGTGTTCTTTGACCTACAGAAGATGCACAATATCAGCTGGTGCCATGACATCCTGTATACACTACATGAGTGCGGCTTCCAGGGCCTGTTTAGTAATTTTTATCCAGAATTTCCTTTCCCTCTGATTATTCTGGGTCCAGTTAGGTTTGATCCTTGCCAAAAGATTTGTAGAGGAATATGAGGTCCCTCAGGAATTGATTCTGAGTATAACCTTCTTTGCCATACAATCAGTGGTACTTTGACAGCAGTGGAACCCATAGTCTCACTATCACTCTATGTGCATGACCTTCGTTTGCATTACATCATTGTGCACCACAGAGTGCCTACTTCAGGGGTCCACACACAAAGTACATAATTGGATCGTGAATCATGGATATCAATTTCCTCCTGCAAAAATTTGCGTCAAGAACTTTTAAACTTTTGTCGATTCAGTATTGTGCGTCTGTGCTCATAACTTTACCTTGGTAACTAGTTACGTGAAGACTTTGAAATATTTGCCAGCTCAAGGCAGATTGCATGAGGAAGCTTAATACCCTCAGATTTTTCAGCAGTGCCTCCAGGGATGCGGACTGCACAGTTCTTCTGCTGTTTTTTAATTTTATCTCGACTGGACTACAGATGTGTGGCCTACGGGTTGGCAACACCATCAGGACTGAGCTTGTTAGTCCTGGTCCACTACGGTGGTGTGCAGTTGGCAACCCTTCCGTACGAATACTGTAGATGTTCTCCTGGTGGAAGTTGGTGTTCCACCACTGAGGCTCACATGCCAGAAAGTCTGGGCAAAGTATGCAGTGACGATCTATCAGGTGCCTCTCCATCCATGTTACTCGACTCTTTTTCACAACCAACAGTTCAGATTGTTTACGGATTGCTCAAAAATGGGTAGACCAGCTGGAATGGGTCGTAGCTTTATTACAGGACCTCCAACTGCCCCCACTTATCTGTATTCATTGAGTTCTCTCTCGGATCTCCCACCCCTCTCTCTCTCCATCCCATGGTATTTATCCAGTCCTATGATTTGGATTGCATCCTTAGGAGAAATGCTGATACCACTATTTTTGGATGCCTGTTCACTTTGGTTCCCCATGGCTACTCAAATTCAACATGCATCTACACAGATGAATCAAAAGTCAGTGACAGGGTCGGATTTTTTTGCACATGCAGGGGGCACGAGAAGTATTCTCGGCCAACTTCATGCTGTGTATACACTGCAGAGCTGGTTGCCACAACAATAGCCTGCACTACATTAATACTCTCAACACAAAGAACTTAATGATTTGTAGCAACTCCACTCACTTCTTAAGGTTGCTAACACACTAGACCTGTTAGTTGACCTCCATTTTTAATGATTTGTAGCAACTTCATTTACTTCTTAAGGTTGCTAACACACAAGACCTGTTAGTTGACCTCCACAGCTCCGAAATGCCATTAAGATTCATCTGGATGTGGAACCGTATAGATATTCCTAGAAATGAACTTTCTGGCCAATTGGATAAAAAAGCAAGCACAGGAGACAAACTTGAAGTTGGAGTACTGGAAAAGATTTATGATTGCAACAGCAACAACAGATTTGAAAAACTTGGTAGCTGGAATGGCAGGCTACAATGACCCTGAATAAACTTGGAGGTTGTGGAAGGAGTACCTCTTGCTGTGGTGCCCTCAGTGATCTCGGGCTACTTTCTCCATCCAGGCTGTCGAGCATTTTTAAACTTTCTTGTACATATTTTATTTATCTAACTGCTTAGGCTTATTAACTCTCTAGTGTGTACAGTCTGCATTTTCTTACCCATTTTAGTTCATCACCCATTTTTCTTGTACTGATGACCCTTCTCCATGTAACCTTCAGTGACCAGCTACAGTTTTTAGCTGCCTGGGTTTTATCTCACTTTTCACTATCTTGATAAAGCTACTATCAAAAACATTGTCAACCACAATTACATGAAGACAGACCCTGGAGCTGACTGTTCTCCTTTACTTGTTTCACATCTTTTTTTATGTAATTATACTGTGAATTGAGGGATCAATAACCAAAGTAGTTTTCTCTCCGTAAAATTATCATCATCCATTATTTTCCAGAAAATCCTCTGGCTTTGATCATTCCTCCAGTTATTTCATCAACACCCACCAATTTACCATTTTTTGTGGAATTTCCAGGCATATTGTACACCATTCCAAGTTATGTCTGTCCTGTTTGAATCAAATGGATGTGATACAGCACAGTCATCTTGTGTAAGCTATATGAGGTGAGGTAAAAAAAAAGGGAATTTTTGTTTTTCTTAAAGAATCTTTCTTTATTCATCATCATCAATTTTGTCTCCTTCAAAGTAATCCCCCTAAGATATAATACATTTGTGCCAGCACTTTTTCCGATCTACAAAGCACTTCTGGAACTCACTTTTTGTTATGGTGTTCATCTCCCTCAGCAACTGCTTTTTTATCTCATCAGTGGTGGCAAAAGTCCTCTTACAGTGCTCATTAGCCTTGGGAATAGAAAGGAGTCACAGGGGGCCATGTCCGGCGAATAAGGTGGCTGAGGCAACATAATGGTTTTGTTTTTTTACTTGCATTATCATTATGCAATTTCCTCAATTGGTTTTGCCATTATTCTGATCATTTTCTTCATATTGCTTCATGCAAATGGTAAATAACTCATATTTTGTCATCTGTTACAAATTATGGCTTGTTATCAACTTCATTCAGAAATTCCAGAACATGTCTGCACAACATCATTTTTAGAAGAAATTTAACAATTTTGGAAAAAATGTTGCTGTTACATGTTTCACGCCCAAAACATCTAAAAAAAATGATTAGCATGACTCAAAGGGTATGCTGAAATTATCTGCAACTTCTCTATTGATGATTTTGTGATTTTCCAGACCCATTTTCTTTACAGCTTCCATATTATCATTAATAATGGAATAATGGATGTGCTTGGGCATCCAGGGCAGTTGTCTTTATCGTCTTCTTGAAACACTTTGAAACATTTAAAGCACTCATAAACTCTTGTCTTATCATAGTAGATTCGCCAAAAACCAATGTAAATATTTGGAATGTGGGGCTCCACTTTATTCCATTTTGTAAGCAAGATTTTCTAAAAAGTAAAAATTCACCAAGCACTCGGAAACACGTATAACCTTTTTGAATTTCACCAGTAAACTAAATATTTAAAACAACTGAAAATTCAAACATACATCAGGATCATATGTACCAACAAGATAAAAAAAATCTGGAAATCATTTGTATAAAGCCGGTGAAATAAAAAAATCCGTTACTTTTTGATCACAGCGTGTATGTAATTCACATTTAACAAGTCATCGAAGTAATGCTCTGAGGCCCATTTAAATTTATCGTCATTCGTGATGGGATTGGAATGTTCCTTATCTCTTTTTCTATTTTTCGTCATTCCATATAGAATTATGTTATTCCCATTAACCTCATCTTTCAGTTTATGGTTCCACTTGTTCAGCCACTCCACTCATTTGTCTGTAACAGTTGGTCTTGCTTCTTTCATAGTGATTCTGTTTGGTTTCTTGGGAGTAATGTATTATTTTTTAAATTCAAGATATTAGTAGCATTGTTCTGCACACAATCCATTTACCCCATGTCGAACAGAAGTGATGACAGGTACATCCCTGCCCTACTCCCTTAACTGTATGGAAGTTGATTGACGATGTATGATCTACCCGAACAGGCAAATAATTGTTGATCTGAATGTTCTACATCGTTAATAATCTAGAGTAGATGATTCAATACTTTTGCTGGGCAAAAAGTGTTGGTGTTTTAGCTGTCAACCTTATAGTTGGCTTTAGGCTGTCACTTACCAGCTATCCTTTTAATGTCATCATAGCTGCTGCATCCCATATTATCAGTTATCTGCCTTACGTACTCACACCTAGTGCTGTTCCAGCAATTCTTTCCTTCCACTACAATTTTTAGCAATGAGCCGTGGTACGTGCCCAACCATTCTCTCGCTTCAGTTCATTTTCTCTCTCTCTTTCTCTCTCTCTCTCTTTCTGTCTTGCTCTCGCTCTGGTTTCTCTTTCTCTTAATCAGTCCATCTCATCTTCAGTGGTCTCCTGCAAAACTGTATTTTTTTAATTATTGACACCCACTAGTGCACGTTATGCACCCATCTCAGATCCTGTTTTGTGTTGGTGATTCCTACCATTCCATCAGTGAACTATATTATCCTTATTTTCCATTGGTGAATAACAACTCCTACATTGAGAGATTCCTTTACTTCCCTCATTGCCTTTTCAGTATACAAATTAAATATCACTGGTGACAATGAGCAAACCCACCTCACACCTTCCATGATTTTACCTTTTGTACTGTTCAATCAGTGCTGTCCAACCCTGTTTGCTGCATGTGAAGAGAATGGATTGCCCTTCTATTCCTGTGGTTGACACCTCTCTTCATAAGAATGGATAAAAATAATTCCACTGCCATTATCAACAGCCTTCTCCAAATCTACGTATGCTATATATGTTTCTTTGTTTTTCCAAATCTGCCCTCTGTTATTCACCTCACTGCTAAAATTGTGTCTCAAGTGCCCTGGTTTCTCATAAAACCAAACTGGTTGTAATGTAATGTATTTTTAACTTTCCTTCCCATTCTCTGATAGAGTACTCTTTTGAGGATCTTTTATGCATTTGATAGTAGCCTGACCGTGGAGCAATTTTTGCATGTAAACTCTCTTGCTTTCTTTGGAAATGCAATACTTACTTTCTTTTTAAAATTGCAGTGCTACATCAATTTCATTCTTGATCTCATATAATTTTTGCTCATCCTTTGCCCTAATGCCTATAAGAGTTCTGCTGATATTTCATCAACCCCTGCACATTTATATCCTTTAAATTTGAGTAAAGCTTATTGAAATTTAGAAATAAGTATTGGATCTCTCCTATTATGGTCGTATATCATATCCTCATTTTTATTTGCTTATAGTCTGTGTAGGTCATTGCTGTTATATGTTTCGTTTTGTTTCTATCTCATGATATCTTTCCTCCACAACATCACAATTTATACATTTATGGACGCTGTTGAGCACTGTTTTTAAACTCCCTGGCAGGTTAAAACAGTGTGCCGGATCAGGATTCTAACATGGCATCTTTGCCTTTCTGCAGACAAGTGCTCTACTGACTGAGCTATCCAAGGACAACTCAGGATCCACCCTCACAACTTCACTTCCGCCAGTATGTCTCTCTTGCCTTCTGTCCAAATATCACAGAAGCTCTCCTGCATAGCTTGCAGGACATACGGAAGGCAGGAGAGAGGCACTGGTGGGGGCAGAAAGGCGTAGGTCCCAGTTTCAGGTTCCCATCATACACCCAGTTTTAATCGGTCAATAAATTTGTTTTATTTCTATTGCACTTCTACTGTTTTTGCTTACTTTTGACATCTTTCATGTTCATCCTTTCTGTATTAATTCCGAAGTCACATCTGTTAACCATGGTTAGCTCTATTCTGCCTTTTTCATTCCTAGTATCTTATTTGTTGCATCTCTTAGAAGAACATTCCATCAGTTTTACACACCAGAAATTCCTTGAAATGTCATTATTTCTTTTGTCACATATTCCAACAAGTCAGACTGAATTTTTGTTTCCTTCAACGTACCTCTGTTCTTATATTTCAACCGCTTTCTCGTTAAATTCCTGAATTTTGACTGATGTGTCATTAGTGCCATGTTTTCATCACTACCAGTGTTAGCACCTGAATAACTTTTGCAGTCCTCAATTTCCTGAATGTTTTTACACAAAAATACAGTCATTCCGATATCCTATTTGACTCCCCTGTATCTTCCACCTATGCTTTCTTTCAACAGCTTTTCAAAAAGTGTGTTCGTGAAATCACTATCTCGTGCTTAGCACAAAATTCTGTTAATCTCTGTACACTCTCGTTTTGCTTGCCAAGCTCAAACTCTCACGTTACTGTCTTTTTCCCTACTTTCATCTACAACTGCATTCTCATATCACCTTTGAAATGATTAATTAATTCAGTGATATTATCATATATGTCCTCAATTGTACTGTTGTTCGCATCTGTGTTTGGCATGTATATGTGTATGACTACAGTGTCTGTCCGATATCCATTCAGTTCAACCATCTGTATTGTCTGTTTCCCCCTCATTATTATTCCCACTTCTGCTCTATCTTTATGTGACCCCCCACCACCTCCAATAACTCGCCTCCCGTAGCCATCACATTTCATTGCTTTCTAAAATATCTAGTTGTATTCTTTCTGTTTCTACATTTAAAATTTTCTAGTTTCTCATAATATTTTAACATTCCATGTATCCAGTCTAATAACCATTTCTGTTGTATGACAGCAAAGTGTATTCAAAATGTAATCTTACAACACCATGTAAAAGGCTTTCTCTGATATAGAAAGAATGTATAGACAGGTAATTCTACTCAGAACTTGCTCATTGATTTGACAAATAAGTCAAATCTACCCTCTTGTGCTTCAGCCGGGCAGGAATTGGTTTTATTCTTTGAATGCATGTGAAAGCAGACTCTCAACCGTCCATGCATAATGTGAAGCATAACTGGGCTAACGTAGGTATTAGGCTTAGAGTCCTGCAGCAGAACAAGTTTTTTGATGAACCTTAAATATTTTAGAAAGTAGCATACACTGCAGTTTTTTGGCATCCAGCAGTGGTTCGCTGACAATCTGAGTATCAGTTTCATGTTTGGTTGAATATTTTCACTTGCTGGCATCCTATACACTTAGAAGTACAGTTTGGAGTGGAATGCAAGGAGAAACAAATGGAAAACTTATGCAGGCTTGTGCATTTGAGTCCCAATCCAGCACTTTTTTTTTAATAATATTTGTTTTTCTTTCAGTGCACAGTATTTTGTCTTTGCACTTTGCGTTCAAGCCTATTTTGTTTTTACTATGTTTTCAATTTGCTCCTTATCACACTATTCACTCTTTCCCTTTACTAACTATATGAAAGAGATTGACAACTAATTTTTAGGTAAAATAATCAAGTAACCTGCTAAATGGATGGCATATTATTTTTTACCCTTTGTTAAAATGCTCCATTCTTGTTACAGTGCTTTTGACGTGATGGCAATTCATGGTGATATAAAAACTACAGAAACCATATGTGAATCAATGCCTGATGTACTAGGACATTTACTACATGATAGAGCGCTGTTGATGCGTCTTGTGATAGAAGCTTTGTACGAAATGGCTATTTGTGAGCAGATGGAGGAAGTGGAAGAAATACGCAGAGATGAAGCCTTGATCATACCAACTAGTATCAACTACGCAGCGTGTGTATTTAATTAGGTTTTTTTCAGTCATACTCATTTCTTCTTTGTATGTATTAGTTGTTCTATGAACTGCTGACTTTCTTTCTAGGAAATCTTTGTGCTTATCATCTGAAGAGATTGAGAAATTGACACTAGTACAACCATCAACTGTGAGTATCTCATATAATAATACATGTGCAACTTTTGCACAAATGTAGAAGAGTGTTTCAATAATATATTTTATCGTATTATTATGTGAAGTGAAAATGAAGATAGACAATTATTGGTGAGCCAAAATTGGCGATAGTTAAAGTTTATTTTTCAGATGCTTAAGTATTTGTTTCCGTTTCATTTTATGTGAAAAATACAGTTTCATAACAGTTTTTTAAATATAATATTATACTGGAAATTAAAACAGAAGTGCTTGTTCAAGGGAAAAAAATTAACATTTAGTATCGTACAAAATTGGGGTCTTAAGATACAGAAATGGAATCTTCAAGGCAGACATTAACTGTTGTGTTATTCTATATCACACTGATCAATAATAAATAAATGTTTCAAAAGTCCTACAATGTGTGTGACCAACTCAAAAATAATTAATTATACTCCTGAATCCACTGTAAATATCTCCTACTAAATATTTTATGTATTGTTGGGAAATGTGTTAACAATAATTGAAATTTCATAGGTGTTTACACAGAATATACTGCAAGGTATGTACCATCACATCTATGTAACGCAAAAGGAAAGGTAATTATATTAAAAAGGAAAAACACTTCCAGATGTTCAGCAAAATTATATTTATTTAGTCACGAACTGGTTTTCAGCCTCTAAAGCCATCTTGAGGTGACAACTGAATATCACAAAGAGAGATAAACATGATGTGCAACTTACACAGATATTATTTGTACAGAAGATAGAAAAATCACAAAGTGTTTATACAGGAAAAGATTACAATAACTAAGTTAACTAATTAAGGGGCAAACAGTTTTATATGGAGATACATGTAACAAATGACGAGAAATAAAATGAATTCACAGTCTGAATCTAATATTTGTAATAAAAACTTGATTTAGCAAAGGGGGAAAATGGAAATTGAGTCGAAACATTTAATACTAGGCTGGCATTCTGTATCATGCGTTTGTTGATTTACATTATTTCGAGTAGGGTCATCTTTTTTGCAGAGTGTAAAACTTAACTTTCTACATAATATGGATGGTTTCCTGCTAAAAGATGATCAGCAAAGGTCAAATCTTTCTTCCTTAATCACCAGCTTCTCTAATGTTCACATAACCGAATTGCCACAGCTCTGCCTGACTGACCAATACACACTTTTTCACATTGCTTCCAAGTGACTATTTGTACAACATTCTGTGGCAGGGGTTGTATTTTGTCTTTTCTACCGAACCCATGGCACAGAGTGGTGTATATGAAATCACTTGCAAGCAGTATGAAAAAGTGTATATTGTTCATTTGGGCAGAGCTGTGGCAATTTGATTACATGAACATGAGAGAAGCTGGTGATTAAGGAAGAAAGATTTTATCTTCACTGATCATATTTTAGCAAAAAACAATCCATAGTATGTAGAATATGAAGTTTGATATTACGTCAAAAAAAGCAGAAAGATGGCCTTATTGGAAACAATGCAAGACAACAAACACATGACACAGAATGCTAGCTTAGTATTAAATGATCAGACTCAATTTCAATTTTCTTCCTTGCTAAATTAACTTTTTGTTAAAAATACTAGATTCAGACTGTAAACTCATTTTATTTCTCGTCATTTGTTGTATGTATCTCCACATAAAAACTTTGTTTACCTCTTAATCATTGTAATATTTTCATATGTAAACACTTTGTCATTTTTGTATCTTCTGTACAAATAATATCCGTGTATGTCACACTTCATGTTTATCTCTGTTTCTGACATTCACCTGATAAGTGGAAAGCCAGTTCATGACCAAATAAAAATAATTTTGCACAACATTAGGAAGCATTTTTTTCATTTTAATGTTATCATGCCCTGCCAAACACTGACAGAAAATTCAGTTAATGTTGGAACGTTAATTATTGAACTAGCTGTGTGATTTCAACTTCAGTGTAAGTGCTCATCACATAAAATGGATCAATTCTGATCACAGGGTGGTCAAAATAAAAATGATCTGGATGGAATGTAACAATATTATGAAAAGGAAAGTTGCTACTCATATAGTGAAGATGCTGAGTCCCAGATAGGCACAACCAAAAGACTGTCACAAATAAATAAAGCTTTCAGCCAGTAAGGCCTTCGTCAACAATAGACGTGCACACACAACTGCGGTTTCAGGCAGCTGATTCAGTTGCCTGAGACTGGTCTTGTATGTGAATTGTGTTTGCGTTTGTTGACAAAGACCTTAAAGGCCAAAAGTTTTATTTATTTGTGGCAGTCTTTTTGTTGCGCATGTCTGCGACTCGGCATATCCACTATATGAGTAGCAACTTTTCTCTTCATAATATTGTTACATTCCATCCTGGATTTTCCATTGTTTGTCAAAAAGGACCTGGGAAATATTTTTAAGAGTGATGCAGAAGTGATCCTTGTTAATGATCTGGAGAACTGCCCATCATTGCAGAAAATGGCGGAAACTGTGATTTTGATGCACTATTGGTTCTGTCACAAGCGCATCTCCTGCATGCTCTGTTCCAAGTACATTTTCAGATGAATCCTGGTCAGCCTGTCAAGGTATGTGAACTCTTAAAACTTGCTCCATTATGTATCAGAAAATCCCCATCAGTACCTTGAAGAGCCATTCCATACTCTTGACGATTGCTGTTTGGTGGGCAATGTCTGGTGTCCACATCTTAATATGATTCTTTTACTGAAGTGTTTATGCTGACCGGTATTTCCAGAAACTGTTTAATCCATATGTGGATCAACTCACAGCAGATGAATGATTGTGTGGATATCTTCTGCAAGGCAGAGCAATAGCACACAACTGCATTGACTGCCTTGTCATGAGTGTATGAGGTATTGGATGAGGAGAGCAGAGATAGTGTAATCTCCTCTGGCCACCTCAGTCGTCTGATCTCTCTTGCTGGGATTTTTACCTGTGGGGCTAATTGAAGGGTCAGATGTACTAAAATAATCTGGAAGCACCACAGTGGAACATTGAAAATGCTATTGCTGCTATCCCTCATGCAGAATTCCTATGCATGTCTCACAGTTTGATAAATGGAGTACAGCGCTACATTGCTGTCAGTGGTGGCCATTTCCAGCCTCTTTTGTAATATTCATTAATAATGGTCAATCCTGCTTTGATGCTATTGTAAATATTTTCCTGACCTGTTTTAACGTGCCCACACTATATGATGTGAATTACTCTAGTTAATGTATTTTAACATCTGATCCAGAGCATTCATTTTTATTTTGATGGGGTTGGGTTACATAATAGTAGTGTTTAAAATTATGTGACTATGTTTCATTAAATCACAACCTGGGATATACTATAGATATTGTAAAAAAACTGTAAACAAACAATTGATTTCACATTTATCAATTATAATTGATTCATTTGAATGTTAAGTGTTGTCTCACATTTTCAGATCGCAGCTGCTAGCCGCATACCAGGAGTAACACCTTCCACAGTCGTTCGCTTGCTGAATTATGTGAAACAGCAAAATAGTGTGAACTGTCATGTCTAATCTGTTTTGATTGATGAAAAAAATAAAATCTGTATTTTTAGTTTTGTGAAATTAAATATATTTCCTTCAGATTGTCAGTATTTTCGCAGATGTTTATCATTATTAATGTGTAGACTAGCAAACCTACAAATCAGTTTGAATTATCATGAAAAGAACCGCTATTGACATCAGAGTTTATTCATCTTCATTGACTTCTTTTTCTCAATTTTTAGTTCAGTTTGTAAGATATGTGTTATTCACCTGGTGATGATATGGGGTGCCATTGGTTACACGTCTGTCACCTCTTGTTCACATTGACGGTACTTTGAACAGTGGACGTTACATTTCAGATGTGTTACGACCCATGGCTCTACCCTTCATTCGATCCCTGCGAAACCCTACATTTCAGCAGGATAAAGCACGACCGCATGTTGCAGGTCCTATACGGGCCTTTCTGGATACAGAAAATGTTCGACTGCTGCCCTGGCCAGCACATTCTCCAGATCTCCCACCAATTGAAAACGTCTGGTCAATGGTGGCCGAGCAACTGGCTCTTCACAATACGCCAGTCACTACTCTTGATGAACTGTGCACTACTCTTGATGAACTGTGCTATCGTGTTGAAGCTGCATGGGCAGCTGTACCCGTACACGCCATCCAAGCTCTGTTTGACTCAATGCCCAGGCGTATCAAGGCCGTTATTACGGCCAGAGGTGGTTGATCTGGGTACTGATTACTCAGGATCTATGCACGGAAACTGTGTGAAAATGTAATCACATGTCATTCTAGTATAATATATTTGTCGAATGAATACCTGTTTTATCATCTGCATTTCTTCTTGGTGTAGCAATTTTAATGGCCCGTAGTGTACATTCACGTTTGTCACAGAAGATCATTTCTGTTATCATTTTATTATCTCGAAATTTATTCTTTGGTTATGAGACCTCAATAAATATTAGTAGTCAAACTAATTGTGGAATCATCAATCATTGTGTGCAATACAGACAACCTCCAGCTTACAGACATAAAAGTTTTTGTGACAAAACTGTGGAAGCTTCTTCCTCAATGTCCATATCTTTTCTTGGGGTCTGAATCCACATTTCAAGTTTGTTGCCATGTACAACGTCGGCTTCACAATGAAAAAAAGAAGAGAGAGAAGAAGAAAGAAATTCTGCACTTTCTCAGTTTTTCGCTTATATCTCAGAGAATATGCAGTTTTCAGAGACGACCATTCTGTACAAAATTGAAGTAGATGAAATTTTCTAGGAAATGCACATGACAATGTTTTTCTGCTGAGTGGCACCTGTACTAGACCATGCTGAAAAACAGTTATTTTTTGGCCATTAAGTGGAATGGTAAAAAATGCCCACTGCCGTCCCCTACAACTTGATAAATATACTTTTTATCAGTTAAAGCCCCTAAAGCACATGTAAGAACATTAAATTTGCCCTCCTAAAATGCAAAGGCACATTATTCCCTTGTGTCCAAATGCAAGTCAGCTAAGACTAAATGCATTTGCCTGTCATCTCTCTATCTCCACACTTCTGACTGTAGCTGTTGGGACCGAGCGAGGTGGCGCAGTGGTTAGCACACTGGACTCGCATTCAGGACGACGATGATTCAATCCCGTGTTCGGCCATCCTGATTTAGGTTTTCCGTGATTTCCTTAAATCACTTCAGGTAAATGCTGGGATGGTTCCTTTGAAAGGGCACGGCCGAATTCCCTTCCCATCCTTCCCTAATCCTGTGAGACCGATGCCCTCGCTGTTTGGTCTCCACCCCCAAACAACCTGAACAACCTGTAGCTGTTGGTATAGAAGTTTGAGGGCAGCCTCATCAGACACCCAGGACTTCTCGTAAACTATTGTCAGAGGTTCACCTGACGTGAGACACCTGGCCTGTAGACCCCACAGCTATATGAAACCTTACAATACTTTAAATAAATAGATAACATTTTTGTGAGCCACCTCAAGGAAGGCTGACCCAGTCTCTTTCCCCTAATAGACTGTCTAGCAGCAACTTTGATTAGATGCTTCCTTCTGTTTTTCTCCTGAGTATTTGTTCTTCGACTTCTGCATTTTTTACAGTAATAAAATGTATACTACTTATACTGTCTTTATATAACTGTGCATAACAGTACCTTCCATTCGTTTGTTGCTCATGTTTCTCCTTCAATGTCCCCCCCTTCCCCCCCCCCCCCTCCAATTCCATTCAAGTATCTCATAGCCTATCTGCTCCCACCTTGTTGCGGTGGGTTAGTCAGCACATACTAACTCAACACGTCATAGTTGAATCTTTAAAGCTACAATATTGTCTCAGTTTTCAGTGCCATAACAAGTTTTTGTTATTATGTGCATGTCTCGTCTGAAATACATAATTTGTGACAAACTGATAGAAAATAGGACTCAGATGAGCATTGTAAGAGAAAAAGGATTGAAATCTCATTCAAGCCAATAAGAAGAGACAGGATGGTAAGGCTGTAATGTTTAAGAGGAACACTGAAATGAAAGTTATCTGAAGAGGGCTCGAGAAAATTCACAATCAATACCGCGTCATTCAGTTATCCCAGAGTTTGCTTTTAAAACTTACTGTTTTTTGTGTGAGGAGGAGGACTATGCTAAGAAACACGCCAAACAGCCTTCCTCAAAATGCAGTTTTGTGTAGGGAAGGTAGTCATGCTGTATACCAACTCTGCTGCAATTTCAACACAGCATTTTATGTGGACATGACCACCAACCAACTGTCCACCTGAATGAATGGCTACCACCAAATTGTGTAAGTGCAGCATTTAGCACCAGTGGTGGAATATACTGCTGAACACAGCACCAGCTTTCCTGAATAATGTTGGTGAATTATTCTTGCAACATAACCTTCTTTCCTGTAATCGTCTGCACTAAAGCCTTCTCCCATTCTCTCGTCTGTATCCCCCCCCCCCCTTCTTTCGGAATCTACTCCTTTTTGTCATCGTGTCCTGCACAAACTCACCAGTGCTGGTGTGCCACATTTTTATCCTGTGCACGTGCCACCTCTCCCTCCTGCATTCCTGTCCCGTACACCTGCTGCCTCTGTGGCATCAGCAAATCTGTCCTGAACTTCCCTCCCAATCCCTGCCTCCTCACTCCACTGAACACAGCTCCACACTCCATTATACGTGCAGAACTGCTGTCGTGATATTGTGTATTCAGATGGCACAGTGTAGCTGTATAGGTAGGTGTGTGTGTGGGGGGGGGGGGGGGGAGTCTCTTACTGTGTTGAATAATGAAAGGGTGATTAAGGTTTAATGTCCCACTGGCAATGCGGGGTCTTTAGACAGATCACAAGCAAAGAACGTTTCAAGTATGAGAAGGGAAAACACATGTGGCTTTTCACAGGAATCATTCCAGTATTTGTCCAGAGATATTTTGCGAAACCACAGAAAACGTACATCAGGATGGTCAGATCCAGCTTTGAAGCATCATCCTCCTGAACGTGTTGAATGAGGTCTCAGGGGTGTACACACTCAGTGAACTGTGTAGTCTTTCTTGTTACTTCTACCAGCTCCATAAGGGTTACAATTGCTCACAATACATGTGCAGTGTCAATGATTTACTGGACTGTGCAGATGACAGTTATTCTTACAACACATACACTGCTCTAATAATTATCAGCCTCAACCTACAGTAACATACTGTCCCATTACCCTCCACCCAACAGTTTCCACCTCCTCTGTCCTATCAACTCCTCTCTTGTATCACCTCTTCCCTATATTCATCTCCACCCTCTTTGTTTGCCACTCTCCACCAACGCACCTCCCATCTTTCCCCTCTCCTCTCCTTTTCCACTTCATTTTCTCCACCTCCCAGCCCCACAACCTCCTGATGCTGCAGCTGTTGGCAGTCTAGTCCCTGCACACTCCACCAGACAGTGTTCCTCCGCCCTTCCCCCCTCCCCCCCCCTTACACTGCTATCCCTTCCCCTCCACCCCTCTCCAGATTGCTGCTTTCATTCTGCACGACAGTTGCACTCTGGTCCGAGCTGCCGGAGTTGGCAGTTATGTGTGCATGAGGTGTGCTTGCTTGTGTGAATGAGTGGTGTGTGCTTCTCCTTCTTTTTCTGATGAAGGCTGTGTCTGAAAGCTTATGTGTAAGTGTCTTTGAATTGTACCTGTCTGTAGCATAATGTGTCAAAATAGTGATTGGATTCACTACACTGGAAGTTACAGCCTACCCAGTATACCTGTGTGGCTATTCTCAGTAGCCAGTGCCTCCAAAAACTGGCTGGAAGGTTGGTGGTGAAAGGAGGCTATTGTCAGAATTAGTCCACACCGAAACTCGGAATTCAGACACTTTAATACCATGTTGATGATGTGTGAACTACTGTTTATGGTCAGTTAGGATATCACATACTTCAGTTTGATAGAAGTAGATAGCTATATATTACACTCGTCAGTTCTTAACACCAATGCAGTAGTTCACTATAGTTTAAGTGTGGTAAATAATTGATCAACAAAAGCCACAAAATGAATTGCGCGTAACTGAGAATGTTGCTATTTCTCATTAAATTGAAAGAATCAATAAAATTAACCACAAATGCACAGCAAGACTTCATTTTCATTAATCAACACTGCCATTGCAAGTCATTGTTAGAGATCAACACCATCATCACATAGAAATATATCACAAAAGTTAATTATCGGTTACATTTGTTACATAATTGTTGACTGAACTCCCGGACACAAAATTTGAACTGAACATGGTACATTTATAACTGGTAGACTCTGTTACAAGATGTTACTTGAATGATCTCCAACTGCTGACTCTAACACAGATGTGGTTACATTGCAAACTCACAACAAATTGACTCTTTCGTGGTAGGGTTGGATCTTACGAAAAGCGGTGTAAAAATAAACATTATTTTGAGAACTATATAATGCTTTAAAATTTGGCTAGGGTGGAATTTACAGTTTTAGATTAACTACAAGAACCAATAGAATTTTGATGGTTACAAATTTAGGAAAATACAAGGACACTGTTTTTCTTCTGCAGTGTGAACCCCGTAATTTACATGAGTAAACACCATATTTAAAATTGTAGTACATCATGAAATTATTACTGAAGTAACTAGTTAGTAGGCTACTGCATGTAAGATGATTCAGGGAACATCTTTTGAAAGCTAGCCCATGTGTGCTAGTAAAGAGGACTTCAGAATAAATGCACCAAGGAAATCTAATATTCTTTTGGCACTGATGGGGCCTGAGAATGATGGTAATGTGCCACTGAAACCGGTCTTGTCAGACAATAAAGAATTCTTAAGATACAGCTGTGGTGATTCTTTTTCTCATGTATGCCATCAGTTGAAGTCCCTCGTCTATGCAATAGGATGGACATTCTTAAATCTGATTATATTGTGTTAACTAATTTGACAGATTCACTGAGTACAATAGATGAGGTAATACAATGTTTCTCCCTAATGTATAATTTCACTTTGATACCACAGACTGATAGTGGTTCAAGAGCAGGGAAGACAAACTCGATAAATTGAAGATACATCCCATGGAAATTAGGAAAGGTTTTGGTATCACGCAGTACAAATCCACTTTGCAGAAGAAAAATTGAAGCAAAGGAGACACTGTTCGTGGTAGGTCACACAGATGCACAAATGGAATGTTTTTGGTCTGTTGAATGGCGAATCCAGATAAGAGGAAACTATAAATTTCCACACCCAATGAAAGGAATAGCTGTTGTTGGAAGAGCAGGAGATGACTTGCCAACAACTTTTCTATGTATATGCCATGACTAGAAAGAGTGACAAATGTTCAATGAGTATTATGCTAAAAATATACTGAACACCACTGGACAAATTTTGAATACCTGGAATAAGCAGGAGCAATGAGGGTATAATAGAGAGGTTAATGAAGATGAGGTCAGTCTTTTGTACAAGCAGAATTTATAGAGTAAAAAGAATCTGCAGGTATGTACCTAAGACATAGTGCAGGACAACTAGAGAAATAAGAGAGAAAAATGCTGAAGAAAATATTGGGTCCTAAAAGAGACCATGTGAACTGTATGCAAAAACCTAGGGAAGAATTGTACTGGAACAGGAGGAAAATATCAGAAGAAATCAGACTGAAAAGGACAAGTTTAGTACATGGTACATGTACATGTGATCAGGATGGATGCGAATGGACCGAGGAAAAGAATATGGGTAGCTGTTGGTAGGATAAGGGGAAAGACAGGAACACAGCAAGAGCTGGTTGGAACTGGGAATCAAGCGGAAGGGAAAGAAAACTAGAGAAGCAAGTAGATGTTGACCCACATGCCAGTGATCAATAATGAGGATTACAGTACAGTGTGTCACCAGTGGAACAGGCAAGAGAAGAAGATAGTGAAATTCTTGGAAGAAGAGAACTGGTGAATAGGTTCTGGGAGACAGAAGAAGAAAGTGCTACCTGCAGTCCTATAGAGGCTGTAACAAAGAAAAGATGATATTGTGCCATAAAATATCAGTTAACAGACAGGATATATTCGATCTATATCTAATGGTAAGAATCTCTTCCCAGTACAACATATGTCCCATGTCATCAAACCAACATTGACTAAGCTACTCAAATAAGTTGGCACAACGGCAGTAGCTCTGGGCAGTTGTTTGCCATTGAAAACTCCTTTAGTCTGTCATTATAGATGAGACTTGCTCCAGTCAACAATCAGGAAGTTACTTAAACTGTGATTTCTAGTCAGCTGTAAACAGAGACTCACAGAAGAAATAGGAATCCAGCAAATTGGCAGCTGTATAACATGACATGCATTGGAAAATTTATTATAATTAATAGGTAAATTGCATGTGCTGTATAAAAAAGTTACATGAAATGCTGCATAAAATTTTGTTAAATAAAATAAATCATGGGTTTGCCAAGTTCAAGACTGTCATTCCTGTATCAAATGCAGGGCTGGGCCTCTGTTACTGCTGTTTTGGCATAATGTTTATACCCTGCGGGTTGCTGCTCCTCACTGCCACAGGCGCTCCTCCTTTAGAGATAAACAGTTTGGTGTGTCGCCAGTACTTCCTCTGTTTGTGTCTGGTGCTGACTGTAAACGTTCTGTTCAGAGACTCGATGCTAACAAGCACCACAAGGGACCCCTACCATTGCACACAAGCAGCAGTCACTAACTACCATATGTCCACGGGTCACGTCATACTCGAGAGCTCGAGGAGATTCCTCCTGCGTGGTGTACGTAGGGTGTGGCGCACATTCCAACGGCCAATTGCAGCTGCAGCTTCGCTCCAGGCCTTGTGTGGAACTTTACTTTTCGGTAGTGAGAATGCAAAAAATATTGTCAGGCTAACTGTGGATTCATAATAATTGTGTATGGTACCTACCGTCCAACGTACAGACATAAAAGTGGTGACAAGGATTATTGATCTCCATTCCACACTTCCGACTTAGTGCTACACACTGCATCTTCTCTTTTGTGTGTCTCAGCCTGTTGCCACCATGCAGCAGCTGCCCACAGTTGCCTCAGTGCCTTTGTTGCATTTACGGACCATTCGGTGTGCCATCAAGGCTTTGAAGTGCAGTGCCACACCCTTCCTGGAGCAGTCTGCTCGTCCAGACACGGCCCCATCACAAATGCTGACACTGTGTTCTGCCAGCATCCTTCCCCAGCAGCACCTCACCTGTTCAGCTATTTCTCATTCTCCAACATGGACACATCAGCACCTGATGCTCCAGGTCTTCAACAACACCTTGGAGCCATGGTCCACTTTCCTCGACTGTCTGGAACATTCTTTTGTGGCCTTCGCCATCGCTGAGGCTTCTTGACAACAAGCGCTTTTCCTTGCCTCATCTGGCTCTTTGGCCTGTCACCTTCTGCTGTCCCTTAATCCTGGAGTCAACCTTTCCAACATCTCCTGTGCTCACTAGTGTGACCAGCTTGCTGTTCATTGTGCCGCTCACAATAGAGCCTGTGCTCCTTTGGACTCTTTCCCTTTCAGGGCTTCTCCATCCTCTCTGGTCTCCTGGCTCAATCCTCTCTGGTCTCCTGGCTCAACCCTCCTGCTTGTCCATCCCGTTTGGACCCATCACGTCTTCAGTATCCTCCAGCACCTTTGTTGACAGTCACGGCACTGGCCCCCTCTACTCCTGCATCACAGTCTCTGTGTTTGCTTGCACCACAGATTCGGCTGTCCCAGATTCTGATGACTGCTACCAGCTCCTGCACTCCTGGTTCTAGTGTCCCTGGACCATCCGTTGCCAGCTCACCCAGTGCCAGCCATCATGACACTGTCACGTCACTCTCTCCAGTCTATACTAGAGATGGTTCCACCCACGGTGGCTCTGGCACCACCAGCACACCTGCAGTTAATGTCGACACCACATGCTCCTGCAGTGCATGCCCACCCTGCACCAGCCCTCTGGCCCTCTCAGGCCGCGAGCCCAATGCTGCTCCTGTTCTCTGGCATCCTTGCTTTGAGGATGCAGTCCTGGCCGGCCACATTCGCAGGGGTGGTGCCCAATATCATTCTGTGTCCAATTCTCCTTTTGTTCTGCTCTTGTTGTACACTTCCAGGTTTCCTCTCTCCTCTGTGCCTTCTGTGTGGGGCGCCTTCCATGCGCATACACATTCCCAAGCACTGTTTCACGCACCTCAATGCACTGTTGGGCCCCTCTACAGCCAAACAAGCTCACTGTTGGTCCTTGCCCATTCCTCACATCTCTCATTTTTCTTGCAGCCCAGTCATTGGTCTCCACACACATGTGGCAGCGTCCAAACTACAGCCCCTGCCATCCCTTTGACCAGCCCCTCTTTTCTCATGTGTCTTTGGCATCTTTCTCCACTGCCTCCACATCCACTGCAGTGGCTGCCACCTCTCCTACCAGTTCAGCCTCTGTGCAGCCAGCCCTCCTGTCCCAATCACATCTGGTCCTGTTGCTACCAACAGTAGCTGTGTGCTCACTGA
The DNA here is from genome assembly GCF_023864345.2 of Schistocerca serialis cubense. NCBI lineage: Eukaryota > Metazoa > Arthropoda > Insecta > Orthoptera > Acrididae > Schistocerca > Schistocerca serialis. The sequence goes on from NC_064638.1 coordinate 111,529,059, forward strand.
GGGAACATGTCTAATGCCAGCCTTGTCTCCACCAGAGCCACTCTCACCAGTGTCGTCCCTGCCACCACAGCAGCCGGTCTCCACATCTCATTGGACACCACCACATGTTCTAGCATGCAACTGTGTGCCTCTGGGCTATCCCCTCTTCCATCTCGTGCACTTGTGCCACTGTGTTTTCGCTTGTTTTGTGTCCCCTGGCTACCACTTCATTCGTCACATGGCAGCATGTCTCTTATTCTGCTTTTCTCGTTTGACAGGCGACACTCTGGCGTGCACCGGGCCTTCTGCAGTCCCTCATCCAGAACTGCTCCAACATGGCCACCATTCCTGGCTGCCCTCACCTGGTCACGAGCAATTTCCCCCAGCACTGGTTCTGTTGTCACAGAAGTTTCGTCACAAGCCTTGGTCGTGCCTCTCCTTCGGTGTCCCAGCTGCCCTTTTGTGACAATGACTGGCACCTCTCTTCCACAACAGCCACTATCATGCTGCCTGGCTCCATCCTTGTGGGCCCCTCTTTTACAATGGCTGCGCGATCTACAGGGGAGGTATGGGGTATATGCAGGGCTGGGTCCCAGCTACTCCTGTTCTAGCATCATGTTTACACCGTGTGGGTTGCCACTCCTGACTCTCGCAGGTGCTCCTCCTTTGCAGACAAACAGTTACGCATCTTGCCAGGACTTCCTATGTCTGTATCCACTGCTGAATGTAAACATTCTGTTTACAGACTTAATGCTGACAAGCACCACTAGGGACTGCTACCATTACACACGGACAGTGTGTGCGCAGCAACAACAGTGATTCTGCTATCACAGACTTATGTCCGCAGATCAAGTGATTCTCTAGAGCCCGTGGATATTCCTATGCTGCGGTGTACTTAAGTAAGTAGTGCACACTGAAGCAGCCAGTTGAGTTGGCACTTCACTCCAGGCCACTCGCACTGGTCACCTACAGTGTCCCATCTGTTGGAGCACAGCCGACTCTGCACCATGCCACATCACTCTGCACTATGCTGCCCAGAAGCCATGAGCACTCTCCCTGGGACCCACTGCTAAGGTGTAGTTGCACAGCAGTGATTACGTCATGACCTGTGTCATGACCCACATTACAACAAACTCTTGTTGCTACACTACTGGCCATTAAAATTGCTACACCACAAAGGTGATGTGCTACAGACGCGAAATTTAACCGACAGGAAGAGGATGCTGTGATATGCAATGATTAGCTTTTCAGAGCATTCACACAAGGTTGGCGCCAGTGGCGACACCTACAACGTGCTGACATGAGGAATGTTTCCAACCGATTTCTCATACACAAACAGCGTTTGACCGGTGTTGCCTGATGAAACGTTGTTGTGATGCCTCATGTAAGGAGGAGAAATACGTACCATCATGTTTCCGACTTTGATAAAGGTCAGATTGTAGCCTGTCGCGATTGCGGTTTATCATATCACGACATTGCTGCTTGCGTTGGTCGAGATCCAATGACTGTTAGCAGAATATGGAATCAGTGGGGTTCAGGAAGGTAATACGGAACGCTGTGCTGGATTCCATCTGCCTTGCATCACTATCAGTTGAGATGACAGGCATCTTATCCACATGGCTGTAATAGATCGTGCAGTCATGTCTCGATCCCTGAGTCAACAGATGGGGACGTTTGCAAGACGACAACCATCTGCACGAACAGTTCGACGACGTTTGCAGCAGCATGGACTATCAGCTCGGAGACCACGGCTGCGGTTACGCTTGACACTGCATCACAGACAGGAGCCCCTGCGATGGTATACTCAGCGACGAACCTGGGTGCACGAATGGCAAAACATTGTGTTTTCGGATGAATCCAGGTTCAGTTTACAGCATCATGATGGTCGCACCTGTGTTCGACGACATCGCGGTGAACGCACATTGGAAGCGTGTATTTGTCATCGCCATATTGGCGTATCACCAGGCGTGATGATATGGGGTGCCATTGTTTACACGTTTCAGTCACCTCTTGTTCGCATTGACGGTACTTTGAACGGTGGACGTTACATTTCAGATGTGTTACGACCCGTGGCTCTACCCTTCATTCGATCCCTGCGAAACCCTACATTTCAGCAGGATAAAGCACAACCGCATGTTGCAGGTCCTATACGGGCCTTTCTGGATACAGAAAATGTTCGACTGCTGCCCTGGCCAGCACATTCTCCAGATCTCCCACCAATTGAAAACGTCTGGTCAATGGTGGCCGAGCAACTGGCTCTTCACAATATGCCAGTCACTACTCTTGATGAACTGTGCACTACTCTTGATGAACTGTGCTATCATGTTGAAGCTGCATGGGCAGCTGTACCTGTACACGCCGTCCAAGCTCTGTTTGACTCAATGCCCAGCCGTATCAAGGCCGTTATTACGGCCAGAGGTGGTTGATCTGGGTACTGATTACTCAGGATCTATGCACGTAAACTGCGTGAAAATGTAATCACATGTCATTCTAGTATAATATATTTGTCCAATTAATACCCGTTTTATCATCTGCATTTCTTCTTGGTGTAGCAATTTTAATGGCCCGTAGTGTACATTCACGTTTGTCACAGAAGATCATTTCTGTTATCATTTTATTATCTGGAACTTTATTCTTTGGTTATGAGACCTCAATAAATATTAGTAGTCAAACTAATTGTGGAATCATCAATCATTGTGTGCAATACAGACAACCTCCAGCTTACAGACATAAAAGTTTTTGTGACAAAACTGTGGAAGCTTCTTCCTCAACGTCCATATCATTTCTTGGGGTCTGAATCCACATTTCAAGTTTGTTGCCATGTACAACGTCAGCTTCACAATGAAAAAAAGAAGAGAGAGAAGAAGAAAGAAATTCTGCACTTTTCAGTTTTTTGCTTATATCTCAGAGAATATGCAGTTTTCAGAGACGACCATTCTGTACAAAATTAAAGTAGATGAAATTTTCTAGGAAATGCACGTGACAATGTTTTTCTGCTGAGTGGCACCTGTACTAGACCATGCTGAAAAACAGTTATTTTTTGGCCATTATGTGGAACAGTAAAAAATGCCCACTGCTGTCCCCTACAACTTGATAATTATACTTTTTATCAGTTAAAGCCCCTAAAGCACATGACAGTACATTAAATTTGCCCTCCTAAAATGCAAAGGCACATTATTCCCTTGTGTCCAAATGCAAGTCAGCTAAGACTAAATGCATTTGCCTGTCATCTCTCTATCTCCACACTTCTGACTGTAGCTATTGGGACCGAGCGAGGTGGCGCAGTGGTTAGCACTCTGGACTCGCATTCAGGAGGACGATGGTTCAATCCCGTGTTCGGCCGTCCTGATTTAGGTTTTCCGTGATTTCCCTAAATCACTTCAGGTAAATGCTGGGATGGTTCCTTTGAAAGGGCACGGCCGAATTCCCTTCCCATCCTTCCCTGATCCTATGAAACCGATGACCTCGCTGTTTGGTCTCCACCCCCAAACAACCCATAGCTGTTGGTATAGAAGTTTGAGGGCAGCCTCATCAGACACCCAGAACTTGTCGTTAACTATTGTCAGAGGTTCACCTGATGTGAGACACCTGGCCTGTAGACCCCATGGCTATATGAAACCTTACAATACTTTAAATAAATAGATAACATTTTTGTGAGCCACCTCAAGAAAGGCTGACCCAGTCTGTTTCCCCTAATAGACTGTGTAGCAGCAACTTTGATTAAATGCTTCCTTCTGTTTTTCTCCTGAGCATATAAGTATCTCATAGCCTATCTGCTCCTACCACGCTGTGGTGGGTTAGTCAGCACATACTAACTCAACACGTCATAGTTGAATCTTTAAAGCTACAATATTGTCTCAGTTTTCAGTGCCATAACAAGTTTTTGTTATTATGTGCATGTCTCGTCTGAAATACATAATTTGTGACAAACTGATAGAAAATAGGACTCAGATGAGCATTGTAAGGGAAAAAGGATTGAAATCTCATTCTAGCCAATAAGAAGAGATAGGATGGTAAGGCTGTAATGTTTAAGAGGAACACTGAAATGAAAGTTATCTGAAGAGGGCTCGAGAAAATCCACAATCAATACCGCGTCATTCAGTTATCCCAGAGTTTGCTTTTAAAACTTACTGTTTTTTGTGTGAGTAGGAGGACTATGCTAAGAAACACGTCAAACAGCCTTCCTCAAAATGCAGTTTTGTGTATGGCTACTCTGTGAGGAAATTAGTCAGTAGAGAAAACGTACTCACACTCATGAAAATGGTGAATTTGGATATAGCATAGAAAAATGGATAGAGTCAGCAAGTGATGTGGTAGTAGCTGTACACAATACTATTTTCTGTGCATGAAAACTGCACCAGCCCCTCCTTGGAGTCTCTGTGCAGTTGAGGTGGAAGATGGTTATGCAAACAATTTACTGTTTTATAGAAAACAATAACGAGGTGTATCAATTCACCAAGGAAGCATCAAAGGAGCAAATTGAAGGTGATTTCTGTCTGCATCTGAACACTATCAGACAAGGAAATGTTACATTGTATGTTTCAAAGCCACTGTATCATCTTTAATGAATCCTGGTAGCAAGGTGTTCAGAGGTTGCCAGAAAAAGAAGAAAAGTGTGCCTTAGCTGATAATTGTGGAAGACATATGATCACAGTATATAATTTGACTGAATACCACCCTTCAGAAAGGGGACACTGTGGATTTCATTTCTGAGACTGAGTTTTTATAGCTGCTGTGGCACTCAGCAAAAAAGGAGGCGATATGGAGAAATGGAAGGAAAGTCGGCAGCCGTTGCACATAGTATGATTACTGCTGTGTCTCACCTCTTTAAATTGGCCTAGCAGCATTTCTTTACAAAAAATATGGCACTCACCCCCTAATTGATAGATGTCCTGTCTACCTTGGAGCTTTATTCCTTGTACAACAAAGCAACTATATTTCAAGTGTTATCAGTTGTGTGTCCTCCCCCGGCTGTTAACAAACAAGCACTTTGCCAGATGGTCTATGGCAATACTGATTTCAACATTCAAGCTCTGGATGGATGAAACTCATTCCACACAACTGGGGCATCCAATGTACAGCCCCCTAAAAAATGCCATTTTCCTAGGTCAAAAGGACGTACAGCTGAAGGATGTACCATCAGCTTAGGAGCTGTACCATTGGAATATTTTGAAAGGAACAATAATGCCATCTTAGCTACCATTCACGTCAATGACCTAAGTACATCATTCCCTCATACTAAGACAATCATTCCATCACTACCACCTCTTGCTATGGCTCTACAGCAAATCAAAAAGTCTTCCAGGAATTTCTGGACAGAATGGTTTTATGGGGGAGGTAACCAAAGAAGTGCATTACCAAACAATATTCATGGACTGCCACCCCTTTATAAATGTGGTCCTTGGGGAATACGACATGATATACACATCATTGTTGTCTGCTGTTCGAAAGACACATTCATTGAGGCAGTGAAAAACTTTCATCACATTTGATCAACCTCTGTACCTCAAGGTGTGAAATGCGATAGCAAATCATGTAAGAGACCCTGAGCTACCTGATGTGGTCATACAACTAAATGTATCCACTTGGTGAGGTCTTTCATGAAGGCTGTGGGTTATATTACGGAAGGGATTGGCCTGTCATAAAAAGTCAACACCATCTACGCTGTGAACATAACAGAAAAAGTACACGATGACAGGCCACACCTGTGCCAGGGTGACCAGAGGGCACAAATTGGCTTTCCAACCTCTCGATATGTGAGGCAGAAAGCAGAAAGGGACCTCTTGTCAGCAAAGTCAGTTGTTCAGTGTTGTTGAAAAAAGTGGATTGCCTCAAAACTATCAATTTTGGTATTTTTGCAGTTTACTACACTTTACTTTACTTTGTCCTCTACACACCACAATGAATACTAAAACAATTTCAAATAGATAAAACACTAAAATCAGTCATTAAAGGAGCAAATGTTGGCTCAAGAAAATGGTTCCTCTTATTGCTTATGGAGAAATAACATGGGCCAGCAGGAGGTCTCTTTACATTAATGCAGTTGACTATTAGTCACCACTTTGAAAATTAGTCTCTTCCTGAATGCTAGCGGCAATTGGGGATACTTCTGGTTTCCTTCAACAGAAAAAAAATTCCTGATAACAATAATGTCTGCCCCGACTACAGATCTCTATTCCATTCTAGGTTTACAAGCCAACTAGGGTGCAGGGGAACAGTAGCACAGCCATAGACAATATTTTTATTCATTCTTCGTTACTAGATGGGCATTCTGTTAGTAAACGGGTGAATGGCATTTCAGACCATTATGCAAAAAATTTAACACTAAAATGCATTTGTACTCAAACCAATGTCATATTTAATTACAAACTATGTCGGAAAGTTAATCCAACAGCAATAGAGAGTTTTTTAAACCTTGTCAAGGAACTAGAGTGGCAGGATGTTTATAGTGCCAAAAATATAGATGATAAATACAATGCTTTCCTTAACACAGTTCTCATGTTCTTTGAGAGTTGCTTCCCATTAGAACATTCTAAACAGGGTACTAGCAGTAATGGGCAGCCCGGGTGGCTGACTAGTGGGATAAGGATATCATGTAGAACAAAGCGGGAATTATATCAAAATGTTTGAAGTAGTCACAATTAAGCTACAGCAGCCCATCACAAACAGTATTGTAAGATGCTTAAAAATGTTATTAGGAAGGCAAAGAGTATTGCTATGCAAATAAAATAGCTAATTCACAGGATAAAATTAAAACCATATGGTCAGTTGTGAAGGAAGTGTGTGGTCAGCAGCACAAGGTCAATGATATAAAGTCGGTTCACAGTAAAAATATTTCTGTTACTGCTAAATCAGATATATGTACAGTATTTAACAATCATTTTCTGAGCATTGCTGGTGAATTAAATAAAAATTTAGTTTCTACAGGAAATCGTATAACTTTCTTGGCAAATGCATTTCCGAGATTGTTGTTGTTGTGGTCTTCAGTCCTGAGACTGGTTTGATGCAGCTCCTCATGCTACCCTATCCTCTGCAAGCTTCTTCATCTCCCAGTACTTACTGCAACCCACATCCTTCTGAATCTGCTTAGTGTATTCATCTCTAGGTCTCCCTCTACGATTTTTACCCTCCACGCTGCCCTCCAATGCTAAATTTGTGATCCCTTGATGCCTCAGAACATGTCCTACTAACCAATCCCTTCTTTTTGTCAAGTTGTGCCACATACTCCTCTTCTCCCCAATTCTATTCAATACCTCATCATTATTTATGTGATCTACCCATCTAATCTTCAGCATTCTTCTGTAGCACCACATTTCGAAAACTTCAATTCTCTTCTTGTCCAAACTATTTATCGTCCATGTTTCACTTCCATACATGGCTACACTCCATACAAATACTTTCAGAAACGACTTCCTGACACTTAAATCTATACTCGATGTTAACAAATTTCTCTTCTTCAGAAACGCTTTCCTTGCCATTGCCAGTCTACATTTTATATCTTCTCTACTTCGACCATCATCAGTTATTTTGCTCCCAAAATAGCAAAACTCCTTTACAACTTTAAGTGTCTCATTTCCTAATCTAATTCCCTCAGCATCACCCGACTTAATTTGACCACATTCCATTATCCTCGTTTTGCTTTTGTTGAAGTTCATCTTATATCCTCCTTTCAAGGCACTGCCCATTCCGTTCAACTGCTCTTCCAAGTCCTTTGCTGTCTCTGATAGAATTACAGTATCATTGGCGAACCTCAAAGTTTTTATTTCTTCTCCATGGATTTTAATACCTACTCCGAATTTTTCTTTTGTTTCCTTTACTGCTTGCTCAATATACAGATTGAATAACATCGGGGAGAGGCTACAACCCTGTCTCACTCCCTTCCCAACCACTGCCTCCCTTTCATGCCCCTCAACTCTTATAACTGCCATCCGGTTTCTGTACAAATTGTAAATAGCCTTTCGCTCCCTGTGTTTTACCCCTGCCACGTTTAGAATTTGAAAGAGAGTATTCCAGTCAACATTGTCAAAAGCTTTCTCTAAGTCTACAAATGTTAGAAACGTAGGTTTGCCTTTCCTTAATCTTTCTTCTAAGATAGGTCGTAAGATCAGTATTGCCTCACGTGTTCCAACATTTCTTCGGAAATCAAACTGATCTTCCCCGAGGTCGGCTTCCACCAGTTTTTCCATTCGTCTATAAAGAATTCACGTTAGTATTTTGCAGCTGTGACTTATTAAACTGATAGTTTGGTAATTTTCACATCTGTCAACACCTGCTTTCTTTGGGATTGGAATTATTATATTCTTCTTGAAGTGTGAGGGTATTTCGCCTGTTTCATACATCTTGCTCATCAGATGGTAGAGTTTTGTCAGGACTGGCTCTCCCAAGGCCTTCAGTAGTTCTAATGGAATGTCGTCTACTCCGGGAGCCTTGTTTTGACTCAGGTCTTTCAGTGCTCTGTCAAACTCTTCACGCAGTATCGTATCTCCCATTTCATCTTCATCTACATCCTCTTCCATTTCCATAATATTGTCCTCAAGTACATCGCCCTTGTATAGACCCTCTATATATTCCTTCCACCTTTCTGCTTTCCCTTCTTTGCTTAGAACTGGGTTTCCATCTGAGCTCTTGATATTCATACAAGTGGTTCTCTTTTCTCCAAAGGTCGCTTTAATTTTCCTGTAGGCAGTATCTATCTTACCCCTAGTGAGATAAGCCTCTACATCATTACATTTGTCCTCTAGCCATCCCTGCTTAGCCATTTTGCACTTCCTGTCTATCTCATTTTTGAGACGTTTGTATTCCTTTTTGCCTGCTTCATTTATTGCATTTTTATATTTTCTCCTTTCATCAATTAAATTCAATATTTCTTCTGTTACCCAAGGAATTCTACTAGCCCTCGTCTTTTTACCTACTTGATCCTCTGCTGCCTTCGCTACTTCATCCCTCAAAGCTACCCATTCTTCTTCTACTGTATTTCTTTCCCCCATTCCTGTCAGGTGTTCCCTTATGCTCTCCCTGACACTCTGTACAACCTCTGGTTCTTTCAGTTTATCCAGGTCCCATCTCCTTAAATTCCCACCTTTTTGCAGTTTCTTAAGTTTTAATCTACAGGTCATAACCAATAGATTGTGGTCAGAGTCCACATCTGCCCCTGGAAATGTCTTACAATTTAAAACCTGGTTCCTAAATCTCTGTCTTACCATTATATAATCCATCTGATACCTTCTAGTATTTCCAGGGTTCTCCCATGTATACAATCTTCTTTCATGATTCTTAAACCAAGTGTTAGCTATGATTAAGTTATGCTCTGTGCAAAATTCTACCAGGCGACTTCCTCTTTCATTTCTTAGCCCCTATCCATATTCGCCTACTATGTTTCCTTCTCTCCCTTTTCCTACTCTCGAATTCCAGTCACCCATGACTATTAAATTTTCGTCTCCCTTCACTACCTGAATAATTTCTTTTATCTCATCATACATTTCTTCAATTTCTTCATCTGCAGAGCTAGTTGGCATATAAACTTGTACTACTGTAGTAGGCATGGGCTTTGTGTCTATCTTGGCCACAATAATGCATTCACTATGCTGTTTGTAGTAGCTTACCCGCAAACCTATTTTTTTATTCATTATTAATCCTACTCCTGCATTACCCCTATTTGATTTTGTATTTATAACCCTGTATTCACCTGACCAGAAGTCTTGTTCCTCCTGCCACCGAACTTCACTAATTCCCACTATATCTAACTTTAACCTATCCATTTCCCTTTTTAAATTTTCTAATCTACCAGCCCGGTTAAGGGATCTGACGTTCCATGCTCCGATCTGTAGAATGTCAGTTTTCTTTTTCCTGATAACGACGTCCTCTTGAGTAGTCCCCGCCCAGAGATCCGAATGGGGGACTATTTTACCTCTGGAATATTTTACCCAAGAGGACGCCATCATCATTTATCCATACAGTAAAACGACATGCCCTCGGGAAAAATTATGGCTGTAGTTTCCCCTTGCTTTCAGCCGTTCGCAGTACCAGCACAGCAAGGCCGTTTTAGTTAATGTTGCAAGGCCAGGTCAGTCAGTCATCCAGACTGTTGCCCCTGCAACTACTGAAAAGGCTGCTGCCCCTCTTCAGGAACCACACATTTGTCTGGCCTCTCAACAGATACCCCTCAGTTGTGGTTGCACCTATGGTACGGCCATCTGTATCGCTGAGGCACGCAAGCCTCCCCACCAATGGCAAGGTCCATGGTTCATGGGGAAGATTCTGAGATTGATGTCTGAAATACTCCTCTATGATACAGACAGGAGGGAGATTTGAGTCAATAATTAAATCACTGAAGACTAAGGTTTTTCATGGTTATGATGGAGTGTCTAGCAGAATATTGAAGTACTGTGCCACACATGTTAGCCCTGTATTTAGCCATATTTGTAATTTTTCCTTTAGTATTTATAATTTTGGCCTTTTTAGTTAAGATGCCAATATTTTTAGTTCTTTTATGACTTCCTAGTTTCCTGAGTGATTAAAGTATTCAGTAGTAAAGCCACTTCATAAAAAGGGAGAAAGGGATAATGTAGATAATTTTAGACCTATTTCTATGCCATCAGTGTTTGCAAAAGTTATTGAGAAGGCTATGTATGTAAGGATAATTGATCATTTTATATAACACAATTTGCTGTCAAATGTACAGTTAGGCTTTAGAAGTCGTTTAACAACTGAAAATGCTATATTATCATTTCTCTGTGAGGCACTGGATGGGTTAAACAAAAGATTTTGAACGCTTGGCATATTTTTTGATTTAACTAAAGCATTTGATTGTGTTGATCACAAAATATTGCTCCAGAAGTTAGACCATTATGGAATACAGGGAGTAGCTCACAATTGGTTCACCTCTTACTTTAGCAACAGGCAGCAGAAGGTCATTATTCACAATGTTGATAATGGATGTGATGTGATGGGTCTGAGTGGGGTACTGTCAAGTGGGGGATGCCCCAGGGATCAGTTTTGGGGCCACTCCTGTTCCTTATTTGTTGTTGTTGTTGTTGTTGTGGTCTTCAGTCCTGAGACTGGTTTGATGCAGCTCTCCATGCGACTCTATCCTGTGCAAGCTTCTTCATCTCCCAGTACCTACTGCAACCTACATCCTTCTGAATCTGCTTAGAGTACTGATCTCTTGGTTTCCCTCTATCATTTTTACCCTCCACGCTGCCCTCCAATGCTAAATTTGTGATCCCTTGATGCCTCGTGACATGTCCTACCAACCGATCCCTTCTTCTGGTTAAGTTGTGCCACAAACTTCTCTTCTCCCCAATCCTATTCAATACCTCCACATTAGTTACGTGATCTACCCACCTTATCTTCAGCATTCTTCTGTAGCACCACATTTCGAAAACTTCTATTCTCTTCTTGTCCAAACTTGTTATCGTCCATGTTTCACTTCCATACATGGCTACACTCCATACAAATACTTTCAGAAACGACTTCCTGACACTTAAATCTATACTCGATGTTAACAAATTTCTCTTCTTCAGAAACGATTTCCTTGCCATTGCCAGTCTACATTTTATATCCTCTCTACTTCGACCATCATTAGTTATTTTGCTCCCTAAATAGCAAAACTCCTTTACTACTTTAAGTGTCTCATTTCCTAATCTAATCCCCTCAGCATCACCCGATTTAATTTGACTACATTCCATTATCCTCGTTTTGCTTTTGTTGATGTTCATCTTATATCGTCCTTTCAAGACACTGTCGATTCCGTTCAACTGCTCTTCCAAGTCCTTTGCTGTCTCTGATAGAATTACAATGTCATCGGCGAACCTCAAAGTTTTTACTTCTTCTCCATGAATTTTATTACCTACTCCGAATTTTTCTTTTGTTTCCTTTACTGCTTGCTCAATATACAGATTGAATAACATCGGGGAGAGGCTACAACCCTGTCTCACTCCTTTCCCAACCACTGCTTCCCTTTCATGCCCCTCGACTCTTTACAACTGCCATCTGGTTTCTGTACAAATTGTAAATAGCCTTTCGCTCCCTGTATTTTACCCCTGCCACCTTCAGAATTTGAAAGAGTGTATTCCAGTTAACGTTGTCAAAAGCTTTCTCTAAGTCTACAAATGCTAGAAACGTAGGTTTGCCTTTTCTTAATCTTTCTTCTAAGATAAGTCGTAAGGTTAGTATTGCCTCACGTGTTCCAACATTTCTACGGAATCGAAACTGATCTTCCCCGAGGTCCGCTTCCACCAGTTTTTCCATTCGTCTGTAAAGAATTCGCGTTAGTATTTTTCAGCTGTGACTTATTAAACTGATAGTTCGGTAATTTTCACATCTGTCAACACCTGCTTTCTTTGGGATTGGAATTATTATATTCTTCTTGGAGTCTGTGGGTATTTCGCCTGTCTCATACATCTTGCTCACCAGATGGTAGAGTTTTGTCATGACTGGCTCTCCCAAGGCCATCAGTAGTTCTAATGGAATGTTGTCTACTCCCGGGGCCTTGTTTCGACTCAGGTCTTTCAGTGCTCTGTCAAACTCTTCACGCAGTATCTTATCTCCCATTTCATCTTCATCTACATCCTCTTCCATTTCCATAATATTGTCCTCAAGTACATCGCCCTTGTATAAACCCTCTATATACTCCTTCCACCTTTCTGCCTTCCCTTCTTTGCTTAGAACTGGGTTGCCATCTGAGCTCTTGATATTCATACAAGTGGTTCTCTTTTCTCCAAAGGTCTCTTTAATTTTCCTGTAGGCAGTATCTGTCTTTCCCCTAGTGAGACAAGCCCCTACACCCTTACATTTGTCCTCTAGCCATCCCTGCTTAGCCATTTTGCACTTCCTGTCGATCTCATTTTTGAGACGTTTATATTCCTTTTTGCCTGCTTCATTTATTGCATTTTTATATTTTCTCCTTTCATCAATTAAATTCAATATTTCTTCTGTTACCCAAGAATTCTATTAGCCCTCGTCTTTTTACCTACTTGATCCTCTGCTGCCTTCACTACTTCATCCCTCGGAGCTACCCATTCTTCTTCTACTGTATTTCTTTCCCCAATTCCTGTCAATTGTTCCCTTATGCTCTCCCTGAAACTCTGTACAACCTCTGGTTCTTTCAGTTTATCCAGGTCCCATCTCCTTAAATTCCCACCTTTTTGCAGTTTCTTCAGTTTCAATCTGCAGTTCATAACCAATAGATTGTGGTCAGAATCCACATCTGCCCCTGGAAATGTCTTACAATTTAAAACCTGGTTCCTAAATCTCTGTCTTACCATTATGTAATCTATCTGATACCTTTTAGTATCTCCAGGATTCTTCCAGGTATACAACCTTCTTTCATGATTCTTGAACCAAGTGTTAGCTATGATTAAGTTATGCTCTGTGCAAAATTCTACAAGGTGGCTTCCTCTTTCATTTCTTCCCCCCAATCCATATTCAGCTACTACGTTTCCTTCTCTCCCTTTTTCTACTGACGAATTCCAGTCACCCATGACTATTAAATTTTCGTTTCCCTTCACTACCTGAATAATTTCTTTTATCTCGTCATACATTTCATCAATTTCTTCATCATCTGCAGAGCTAGTTGGCATATAAACTTGTACTACTGTAGTAGGCATGGGCTTTGTGTCTATCTTGGCCACAATAATGCGTTCAGTATGCTGTTTGTAGTAGCTAACCCACACTCCTATTTTTTTATTCATTATTAAACCTACTCCTGCATTACCCCTATTTGATTTTGTATTTATAACCCTGTAATCACCTGACCAAAAGTCTTGTTCCTCCTGCCACCGAACTTCACCAATTCCCACTGTATCTAACTTAAACCTTATTTATATAAATTTATTTATATAAATGATATGCTCTCTAGTATTATGGGTAACTCTGAAATATTTCTGTTTGCTGATGACACTAGCTTGGTAGTAAAGGATGTTGAGTGCAACATTGGCTCGGTTTGAAATAGTGCAGTACATGATCTCAGTTCATGGCTTGTAGAAAATAAACTAACACTAAATCACAGTATGACTCAGTTTTTACAGTTTCTAACACACAATTCAACAAAGCCTGACATTAATTTCACAGAACGGGCATATGGTAAGTGAAACTGAACAGTTCAAATTTCTAGGTTTTCAGATAGATAGTAAGCTATTGTGGAAATCCCACGTTGAGGATCTTGTTCAAAGACTTAATACTGCCATTTTTATTATTCGAATGGTATCGGAAGTGAGTGATCGTTCGACATGAAAATTAGTCTACTTTGCTTATTTTCATTCGCTATTGTCTTATGATATTATATTTTGGGGTAACTCTTCCCATTCTAAAAGGATATTTTTGGCTCAGAAACAGACAGTTCGGGCAATAAGTGGTGTGAGTTCACGAACCTCTTGTCGACCTCTGTTCAATAATCTGGGTATTTTGACATTGGCCTCTCAATACGTATGTTCCTTATTGTCATTTCTTGTTACCAGTATTAGTTTATTCCCAAGAATAAGCAGCTTTCACTCGGTTAATACTCAGCAGAAATCAAACCTGCATTTGGATTGGACTTCCTTAACTCTTGTGCAAAAAGGTGTGCAGTATACTGCTGCATCCATTTTCAATAAGTTGCCACTCAAATTCAAAAATCTCAGCAGTAATCCATGTGCTTTCGAATTGAAACTGAAGAGTTTCCTCATGGGTGACTCCTTCTATTATGTGGAGGAGTTTCTTGAAAAATTAAGCTGATCTTTATTGTATTGTTGATAGCGTTTACTTAAACTTATGGACTGACTTTTTTTAAGGTTCATGAACATTTATTTTTATCTGTTATGACATTTATGTTGTAATTTCATGTACTGACACGTTCCATGACCTTGGAGATTTGCTACTCACTTTGGTCCTACGGAACTTGACGAGTAAATAAATAAATAATATTGCTGATGTTTGAACTCTAGCTCTGCACACTTGCTGGCCACGGTAGGGTTTAGCAAGGATGAAGACAAGCAGTAGAAACTCCCACGCTGTGTGGGCAGACATTATCTTGCCAACATTATCTTAACAATGAACAGATGTCTGAACGCATCCTGGACAGTGGTGGGTAGTCAATATGACTGTCACATGCCATATGGCCTGACAACTAGGCAACTGGGATGCCATTTCTTTTCAAAGCGGGACCCCTTTTGTCACCATCTGTGGCAACCTTACAGTACAGTTGTATGCCAACGATATTCTAACACTATTTTATTGCCTTTCATGGCAAGCCATCCTGGGCTTACATTTCAGCAAGGTAATGCCCACTCACACACAGTGAGAGTTTCTACTGCTTGTCTTCGTGATTGCCAAATTCTACCTTGGCCAGCAGCACTGCCAGATCTCTCCTCAATTACTGTTTGGCGTATTATGAGTAGGATCCCTCAACAAGTTTGGGATTTTTATGATGTAACGCATCAACTAGACAGATTCTGGCACAATATCCCTCACAAGTGTATCCAACAACTCCTATCAATCAATACCAAGCTGAATAACAGTTTGCATGACTTGCTCAATTTGTGAAGCTCTTTCTCTTGAATACATCATCCAATTTTTCTGAAGTTGTAACCATTGGTTTCTCTGTACATGTACATCACACCTACCAATTTTCATCACATCTGAATAAGTCCTTCATGGTGTGTCAGTTTTTTTCTTTTTTTTCCATTTTTTTTAGTGTCTATTTTTCGAGCTGTAGGGTGTGGGAGAGTGTCTTTAACATTATCGCAGAAGAGCCAAAAAATAAAATAAAAATAAAAATAATCACTGTTGTTATGCACATTCTCATCAAAAACTGAAAGCTGACAAGTATATTGCCTAGGAAATTTTGTCTATTGTGCTTTTGTGTAGAGTGGTCATCTTCAAAAAATGCATAGTTTTTAAGGCATAAGCAAAAAACAGCCAAAAGTGTGAATTTTTTGTCATTTTTCATTGTGAAATCTACCTCCAACACTGGAGAGAAGTTTAATTTCAGAATGAGCACCCCAAAATACCTAAAGAACTGCTTAAAAAAAAGGTACCATTATTATGCTATAGGGAAAACAAGCATTTGACTGGGCTTGTCGTTCAGTTTTTCACTTTATTTAGAAAGAAAAGGAATACAAATATGACCATCATTGAAGTTGAAAGGTGGCTACACTGAGCCACTGCGCCAGAGATTGCGCCAAAGAGTATTATTAAGCCGCCTCCACAGTGTTTGGTAGAGTTGGGCAACACGATTCTTTTTCCCGATTCGATTCCTACGATTCAATCTCACATAGCGAATCGATTCCTACGATTCGTTCACGATTCTTTCACGATTCATTCTAGTCTGCAATGGCACGATTCTTACGGAATGCAAAAAGTTCTACATCTTACTCACAGATGGCAGGACATGTCTGAAATTGTCAATGGGGTTAAATCGAACTGTGTCACGACGAGATATGCCAGAAATAGTTTATTTATAAGTGAACATGCATATGATGTTACAAGTGTGATTCTCGATTTATACGTGTAATGCCTTAATTGATGAAAGGACACCATGTCTAACCTAAAACATATCTAGGATGATTGTTACTATTGGATGTACGGTAAGTCCAACGTGTTCGTATTCGGATAATGTTATACCGCCATCTCACAAAATTTTGATACACCTCTACTGTAACATCCAATAGTAACAAAGATTTACGAAATTGCGATATAAAATACTTATTGTGTAAAATCGAGTTTTTCAGGAAACGCCAATATAGATAAACTTAAAAATCAAAATCCGTATCTAAATATAAAATTTCTTCCAAACTGTTAAAGCCGTTCCCAAGAAACACGAAATTTGCGTTTCTGTTTAAAAAACTCTTTTGTGTAAAATCGCATGCTGTAGGGAAAGACACCTATATACAGATAAACATGAAAACCAAAACCTTAAATACATTCAATACGTACTAACAAAGTTTTACTAGATGGCGTTATAAAAACATGTGAAATAGCGTTTTTATAATATAAAATTGCGTTTTTACAAATGGAACTATGTAGGATATATATATATATATATATATATATATATATATATATATATATATTGTAAAATTCACTTTTTACGAAAGAATGGAATTACGCAGGTGAACTCAAAAAGCAAAAACCAGTCTAAATACAAAATTTCATCCAAATCGTTAGGGCCGTTTTCGAGATACGCGAAATATAATACATAATCCAAGTGCTATTGCTCGTGTGTAAAGAAAGTGTGTGTGTTTTGCATTGCATCTGCAACAATTAGAGGTACGTATTTATTCATCATACTTGGATTTGTTGATTTTAATCGTGTGTATTGGGAGCTGTGTACTCGCTGTATATCGTTTCTGTCATCACTAGTTCGTGTACTACTCGCGCAAACTAACTTGACGTCTGCGCGGTGGCTGATGGTAGCGACAGTAAATGGGAAATGCCTTTACGCTCGTTCCAGTCAGCCACCGCCAAGTGTCAGCTTGGTTTGTTCGTTCCGAACTTCCTCTGTTCACACGTATCCTCCACTTGACTGCCATCTGGCGGTCGTAATCATTCGGCACGACTCGGCATGATTCGGAAGTTCCCTTCGAAGCATAGCGTACCAAGAATCGATGAATCGTTGGAACTTGGAATCGTCACGAGTCGGAAACACGTAATCGTTCTTACGATTCTTTTGAACGACGATTCGTCCGTATGACGATTCGATTCTTACGATTCTTTATTTACAGTCGTTCAAATGAACGACTCATTCACGAATCGCCACAACTCTAGTGTTTGGGGAGAACTCGTAGTAGTCAGCGCCTGAGATGGGAACTTTGGGATCTGAATTAAAAACTGATATGGGAACACTGGAAACACGGTAAGACTCACGAATAGGGACATGTTTCAAAAATATGAAAGATGAATTAAAGAAAGAAATCAGAGAAGAAGTACAACCGATTTTGAATTCTCAGAATAATAGATTAATTGCAGTAGAGATTAGACAAAGGGAACAGGATAGAGAACAGGAAGAAAGAGATCGCGTGATAGTACAAAAATTTTCAGAATTAAATTTACAACGTGCACACGATAAGGAATAAATAATTGAAAGAATCGAGGAATCCGTACCAAATGACAGATTAAATAACCTAACACAACAGTATGAACAGTTAACTACTAAATGTGTTAATACTGAAACCCGAGTCGCGACACTTACGGAAGACGTAAATAAACAGAAAGAACAACTAGGTGATTTATCGGAAAGAGTTGAGGAGATTTCAGACAAATTGACAAATCTTAGTTTAAATGGGGACAGAGATTCAGATGATACGGCACCATTGCCATTTGCAGAAACCGAAGAGTACCAGAACATAAATAAGCATGTTGAAAATCAGGGAAAATTTAATGAACGCGTTATAAGGGAAGTTGAGGCATTACGAAAGCAAGTCAAACAGATCGAAGGCGAAATTGTAGGAAAAGACAGCAAAAGAAATTTGGAATCACAGATATCAGAGGGGTTTGAAGAAAATAATTTGTTTCATTTACGGGATGCGACAAGAGAGCGCCAGGCGCGCGAACTTGACAATAATCGTCATTGGGACTGGGACAGACGCGGTAGGTCTTTGTCGCCACGAGGCGAAAATTTTGACTATAAACACTTTTTGACTGTTCGAAAATTTAAGATCTTCCGCAATGCTAAGAATGACATACATCCATGTTCATGGTTAGATCAATTTATGTACGCACTCCCGCCAAATTTGCCACTAAGTCACAAACTGGAAATTATGTGCAGCTATTAATGTCCTCAGGGGATTCACTACTCTAAGTGAATATGTGCCGTAGCGAGCATAGGGCCCCGAGCTGCAGTGGTGCTATTTCCCTTTTAGTTTTCTGTACCGCTGCCTACTCTTTTACTATTCTTTGCATCTGTCAAACCAACTCTTCGACTATCAATCTATCTAGAGAGTAAGTAAACAATAACCAGATATGACTATTTTACCTAAATGTGATTTCGGAAATTACCGTTTGGACTTACTGTACCTTCAGCAGCATTCATTCCTAGTTTAAACGAAATTTTACCTGTTTATCTTCGTAACAATATCACTTCATATGTTGCCGATATTCTTATTGCTAAACGTTCTTGGAGTGAGCACAACAAAATTTTGGATTCATTATTACGTATTTTTGCAAGAGTTGGCATTACAGTGAACTTAGAAAAATCTGAATTTGGTTGTTCTCAGGTGAAATTTCTCGGTCACATTATTTCTACAGAAGGTATTCTTCCTGATCCAGAGAAATTAGACGCTATTCGTAATTATGCTGTTCCTACCACAAAACGTGAGGTTCGTAGTTTCCAAAATTTTTGTGGAATGATATACTTTTGAAAAATTTTTGTAGAATGACATACTTGTGAGAAACTAACAGCTACATGTAAACATGCGGAGAGTACAAGGATACCGCGCTGTGTTTTGGCGGCGGCATATACTCAAAGCAACAGTCAAGTCTGCGCGCCGCAGAAGGCAGTCGTTGACCGCAAACAATTGCTTCCTACGTCACGCGCCTACAGCTGATCGAGCGCTCAGTGCGAATGCACTGACAGCCATAAACAAATACACAGTCTAATTTCTCCGATTAAATTCAGTATAAAGCTATAGTGACTTGATGAATTATGTTATTAACATTCAGTATTTTTCAGGATACGGTTCTATAAAATATTTAAGAACTTCAGGTAAATTCTGTGCGTGTCCGACGTTAAGACGACTTGCTATAGAGAAATTTTCAGGAAGAATGTAATTTCGAAGAAGAAACTAATAAACTAAAAAAGGTAACTATTAATTGAGTTCATTTTTCAGGTAACATGTTTCCACTTAGGTACGTACTTTAGACGTAGTTTGCTGCTCGCGATTACGTGATTCATACTTTGTGCTAAATTTCATGTTCTATGAAATTACTTGTGAAGCGACGTGCTTGCGAACGTTAACTGATTTTGACAATGATTATTAATGAACTGGGTTGTTATTTGTATATATTATGCATCGCTTGGCTGCACTGCTTTTTCATATTTTTTAATTATGTGCCTGCTGTGCTTATTTATTTAAAGTATAATTGTCACCTGATTTATTGTGCTGATGTGGTTAGGTATGTAAGTTATACTTTGTGATTTCTCTGCTTGCGCCTTCATGTTTACTTATTAAGATTACATATGAACACTTATTTGCTTATGCTGATATGATGCTAATGACCTGTTAGCTGCTATGCGTATGGATTGCATATTTATACATATCTGTTGTTGTCATAACTACTCTTTAATTTGGTGTATAGAAATGCTGATATACTGTGTACAAACAGAGAGTTTAGGTCACACTATTGGATTAATTATAGATTGTTCGCTTGGCAGAGCCTCGTTGTAAGATTTGTGCTGCATCCACTTGTTGACATTCTGTTCTCTACTGGTATATTTACTCGCTATTGCATGTTTTGCTTACGCTCAGTGCCTTATATTTTTGAGATAAGAGAATGAACTGCTATAATTCGACATAAACGACATTAGTACAAGAAACTTCATAGAAATCACATGAGCTGGAGGTTTTATGAAAGCTGTAGAAATTTATGCTAATAGGAAGGAAGCTAACGACATGACATACCAACACTGGGGTTAGACCATTGACACTTTTTACACTGCATTTTTCGTGAGCAATTGAAATAGGAAGTGACACTTGACACAAGAAATACTCCACATGTTTGCTTCTGTTTGCCATAATTCTTGAAGTGGTGTACACACTGTGAAATATTATGAACATTCACACTCCGTAATCATACTTAATTACTGAGAATTATTCGAACTAAGTCTGTTAGAGGTCATGTATGCATTTCTTTTGTTTATAATTCGTAATGAGTAGAAGATTTGGGTCAGATGGATTACACAGAGGTTGTGTGTTGACAATGTGTCTTCAGATTGTATGGGGTGATGAACTGAAGTTTGCACTAGGATTTTATCTGTACTTGTTCGAGGAGACTGACTAGAGGAAAGAGTTGTTATGGAAGTGAAATGATATTGGTAATAAGGTTTATATGTATCAACGTAAGAGGTATTATTGAGATTATGTGAAGTTGATGATTATTGGAGTTTTTGTGGACAAGAGGTAAGGTAAATGATATTGATAATAAGGTTTATATGCATCGACGTAAGAGGTATTATTGAAGTATTGAGATTATGTGATGCTGATGATTATTGGAGTTTTGGTATATAAAAGGTAAAGTAAGTGAGGAGCATTTTTTTTTTTTTTTTTTTTTTTTTTTTTGTTGGTCTTATGGAACAAGGAGGATGAAGATAGCAGACTAGAACACTACAGTAGAAGGAAGATAGTCTATACACACACTTTGTTAAATCACTAAGCAGTATATACTTTTTTTTAAAGAGAGGAAGTATTTGCATATCTTGGCTCAGTGACAGTTGTTCAACAACAGTACATTTGATCTGGCTTGGCAAACATTGATCTTGACATGATGACTATGACGTTGACTTAACTATTATTGACTGTTATACATTGCTGCCACTACTACTTGATACACCTGATGAACATGAAATTTTGACAGAATTGCATTTACACAGTTAACACTATTCAATTACACAGTAGTACTTAATGTGGATGAAAGATGAGTGAGTGTGTTTTGTGTGTTTTCCTTTCCTAATCCTACCCACCTATCTCCTAAATATTATTTTATTTGTTTGTAGTGGCTTGCACTGACACCCATAAATATTATAGGTTTTCTGATATTTGAGTATTTGTAATAGTTAATATGAGAATTATCTGATATCATTTGTGTGTTTATTAGAATTTGTATGTTTAGTGTAAGAGCACTGTAAAAGCATTTGTATGTGTATTCAAACTATTGTTCATGCTTGAACTGTCTGATTAGTGATGGTGAATATTATGAACTGTTACCTGCACTTTTCAACATAATGGGTGCCACTTAGGAATGATTAATTTCTGCTGATGAACTGTGTGATTAGGATAGTGAATAATATGGACTGTTACTTGTACTTTTTCTACATGATTGGTGCCACTAGGACATGTTTAATTTCTGCTAATAAACTCTGATGAACAGTGTGATCAGTGATAGTGAATATTATGGACTGCTCTCTGGACCTGCTCATCATTGCTAGGTGCAACTGATGGACTGCTTCTGCTGAAATGATGTCACTTGTTGGTGTCTGCACCTGCTCAACATTACTGGGTGCACAGATGGAGCTACTTCTATGGAAATGATGTCACTTGCCGGTGTCTGCACCTACTCAACATTGCTGGGTGCCACTGTTAGAACTGTTTCTACTGAAATGATGTTACTTCTTGCTGTCTGCACCTACTCAACATTGCTGGGTGCCACTGATGGATTGCTTCTACTGAACTAATGTGACTTGTTGCTGTGTGTACCTGCTCAACATTACTGGGTGCCACTGATGGACTGTTTTTTACTGAAATAATGTGACTTGTTGCTGTGTGTACCTGCTCAACACTACTGGGTGCCACAGATGGAACTGCTTTTACTAAAATGATGTCACTTGTTGGTGTTTGCACCTGTTGACCATTGCTGGGCTGGAATTATCAACTATTTGTTTTTTTTGAATAATTAAAAGTATTTTATGTGAACATTTGTATAAACTGATTTTTTGTGTGTTGTGTAAACTACTATGTAAAGCCACATGTATGAAAGAATTTGTATTGCCTACTGTATTTTATATATTAGGTTATTGAAAGGTCAGTGCAAAGCCAAAATTTTAACTAATGTGATATTTAGGTATTAATATTATCTTTTATTTTTGTCTGTATTTTTGTGGACGAATTTGGTGGTATTTTCACCACCAATGCTGGCACAAATACCATCAAATTCTGGCCTGTGGAGGAGGGGCATATGAAAGGTGGCTACACTGAGCCACTGCACCAGAGATTGCGCCAAAGAGTATTATTAAGCCGCCTCCACAGTGCTTGGGGAGAACTCGTAGTAGTCAGTGCCTGTTAAGAACTCGTGGCAGTCAGTGCCTGTTAAGAACTCGTAGCAGAGAGTGTTTGTAGGCAGTGCTTGCTGAGATGTGATATTGGAGAGTTCTGGTTGAGATGTGGTAGTAGCGTGTCAGTGTGGAGAGATTGTAATGTTTAGAGTGCTTTTCATCAATATAAATTAAGGTAACAAACTACTTTTCTTTTTTTTCTCATTATTTCAATGTCCTGAATAATGCGTCATTACAGGTTCAGTCAACAAAGCATCTGGCTTGTGTTCTTGTATTAGAGTGTAATTCTGCTTTCCTTACGCAATTATAGTATTTCTATTTTTTAGTTACTTCAGTATAAATGGTATTTAAAATTTCTTGTCTTGTTGAAGAAGAACCGTGCCAGATGTGTGTGTTGAGTCACACTCCCACACACAGAACAACTACACTTGTGCCTTGGTTTAGTAGGTTTTATAGTTGCTGGGGACTTAATTAATTAACTATGTTAACGAAAATTTTCTTTCATTGTTTGTTGTTATTCTATGCAGTCAGATTGCGTACAAGTACTAGTCAGGGCCAACCGTTTACGAAACAGCGTAATCGGACTTACAGCTACCAAAAATATTTGCATTATATTTAATTAAGCCCCCATGCAAAGTTCTCATCCATAGGCTCAAATTTTTCTTCCTAAAACATTCAGAGTTTTGCGGGGCAGGAAAACTGTCTATTTTAACATTTTCCACATTCTTTTGGTGACTGAATTTTTTCCATGTGCGCTCTATAATGCTGAGTCTAGTCTATTGTAGCTCAAACCAAACCAAATGCAACATGTACACTCTTATGACAATATGCCGCTTTTGTTGCTTGATGGTTTGCATGGGCCAACATGTGCAACTTTATAAAATAAGTACCTGTGTAATATTTGTTTTATCATATTTTACTGTGTTCATAGATTATTGGTTTACTTTCCATTTAAGTTTTTGAGATGATGTGTATAACCATTTAAAGGTAGTGGTTAGCATGTTTATGTATGTTTAGACAAAAGTACACTTTTCCCAGTGCCATTGTATCCTAGCCCAGCAAAATACAAAATTGTTGAAACGTATGCAATTGTCTGTGTACGTTAAATAGTCTTGCTTTAAGGTTATAGCTGTGTGGAATTGGAATTATTTTCATATATGCTGGTATTTTAGTTGATCTTCATATTCATTTCATCAAGTTACTACAAGTCTTGGAAAAATGGATTTTCACCAGGTCAAAAGTGCCTAGTTTATTTTATCTATTATAATGATAGCTGCCCACTTTGGGTTTACTCAGTTGTATTAGTGATAACAACACACATTTTGAAAAAGTAACAAGTACTTTATTGTCACAGTTCAAAAAGATTATTTTGTTACAATTAATAAACTACATCTTTGCTTAAAAAACCATGAACATACACATTTTTATCAACTGACTCTTGTATGTTCACACTAAAAAGGCACAGGTTTCTGTTTTCATTTATCTTAAACACAGATCTTAATTTAAAATATCTTAAGCAATGATCCATGAGTTCCACTAATGTAATGTCCTGGTTTGACAGCCAATTGTTAGCAATTATAATTTCATCTATTTCATTGCATTTGCTGTATGTAATATGAAGACATAATGGTACACTGGTAACTTCAGAACTCTTGTTATTTGGTTTTTCTCTTGTTTCTATAAAATGAGATAATTCATTCTGTTTATATTTACATGTCTTTCCCTTGTATTCAGGTATGGGAATGTTATTTGTCTTAACTTATAGTATCACAAGATATTGCTTTACATCTAAAGCAATAGGAATAGTCAAAACGAGAAACTTAACACTATTACATCAATATTTACATAAAACTGTTGACTACAATGAAACTTCATGTATTCTACAACACTAAGATACTTGTAAGTATTTGTACATTGCATTTTCAGTCCAGAAATTTCATTACTTTATCTTCCATATATCACATAGCAGGAGATACTGGTATGGAGCTTCACATTAGTTTTTCCAAGCAATGTTGTATTTGAAATTTAGTGTCACCTTGTCGTGCATAAATTATGGTATGTTTTACAATGTTTTTAGATTCTGGGCAAGAACAGAAGTGTTAAAGCGATATACAATGTCTGCATAGTCAGTTACTGAAGAAAGTGACAGCATGAAACAAACCCTTTACATAAGCTAAATAGGAACTTTTATCATATCTTACGAGTAGTCTCCTTCACAACTTTCATGACAAACAGTGCAGACAATATTAAGAAATACCACATCAGGTACAACAGCCTTCACTAAAAAACATTTTGTCTGTACAATACGATTTGTTCTTTGCTAATGTGTCAAACTCTTTGCATTGTCTCAAATATATGCTTGAGACATGGAAGAAAAAGACTACAAAATAACATCCTGAGCATAGGTTCTCAACACAAACTAGGAAAAAAAACCTGTATCGTTATATTTGTGCTACCTTGCTCTTGTTACAACCATATTTGTCTGTTGGCTACTTATGTATGCGACATTATCATGATCTTCATTGCAACCACACTTCTGTTAGCAGGTCACATTTCATAAAAGCATAACTCAGTATATGATGTGAATGCTACACCAAGTACCAACGTACACTAAGTAATTGTCAACAAACAGTCTCCATGGGTGAGGAAGTATTTTTAGTAGAGGGTGAGTTGATTGAAGAGTCACCGAGAGAAGGCAGTCCTTGTGAATAGGAAGACAGATGACGATGAGCTGCCGTGGTTCTGTCCTGCTGTTCACGCAAACACCACATCCTATTGATGGCAGCCCACACCTGAGGTTGACACCCAACTACACCAAATATAAAAACGCCTTGCAATGCATTTGCAAGGTCGGTGATATACCAGAGGTATGCAGGTCCACCTATCGCCCATGATAATATATCAATCACCCACGTCAGTCCCATCACAACAACAAGCTTCACACAAACTCTCCAAAGAGTTGCCCTGCAAAATAAAAGACACAACATAGTTAATACACGAGTCCAAGAAGAATCCAAAATTACATAACATTTAACAAAATAATTTGATATACAATGATTTTGTGTCTTATTACATACAGGTGAACCGAAGACAAATATGTATCTCATGCTGCCTGTGTACAGAAAAGAGAAATATGGAAAACTGCAAACAACAAATGTCAACTTACTTTGGTGTAGATATGAAGTGGGAAATCTAATGTTGGGGCATAATAGGTATTTGTAAAAAGCCAAATCGATGAACAAATTTTGTGGATGTGAACCCCAAATACATTAGAAACGGCATAGGTTTATTTACTTCTCGTTTGCAACTGTTTAGTTGCCTCCTATTTCATGTTATATTTCTGTGAAGGGAGTTAGTTTGTTGCAGTCTCCTTTACAAGAGGGAATCAGTAATCAACTATGGCCCTGTTGATCAAAGTGCATCCTTGTATTAAAGTACATCATATTTATTGGAATTCAAATATATGTTCTTTATTAGTTTTTTGACAGTCAGTTCCTGAAAATTAATCCAAATGGTTAGCAAGAAACATCTGCTCTTTCCATGTAATGGTAAAAAAAATAATGCAGTATCATCTTGTTGGAAAATTTGGAAATGGAAGCAGACATCAAATTATCAACCACTGTTAGTGATGCTCACATAGGCTTAGTGCTACATGTGATAGAATACAGAGCATAGATCATTATGGATCCCAGCTACTAACTTGTGCAATCTTTCTGATGATCTAACATGGTACACATTAGTTAGACGAGAGACACTTTTGGATGTGCTTAACGCTGAGCAAGCCATAACTGGTAGATCCTAGATCAATATTTATGTTGTTAACAACAATAAAAGTAGTTTTTGTCAGAGGGAACTTGTGGCAAATTCACATGAAGTAAGTAACAGTGATGTCAGTTCCAGAGCCGACATATTCTGACTATGGAGAACTGAGTGGTGATGGCCAGCTGGGAATGTTCATATGTGCGTAGTAATGCAAACCAATATTAATATTATTTAAGGAGTATAGGTAACAGCTTGTGAGTTGTTACATTTACTCCTTACATTATTTACATTCCAACAGGACTTTCCTTTTTTTTTTTTAATTTTTATTATTATTATTATTTTTTTTTTTTTACGTGTCAGAGTTTCCTGTACTGTGTCCTTGAAGGTTTTTTAATTTGGACTTTTTAAAATGTTGTTTTAATGCATTTCTGAGCATTTTAAAAGTGTGGATACAGCATTTGTTTTACATTGCTGTAACTACAGCAAAAGTTCTAGTGTACCACATCTCAAAATCTGCAGTTCTGATTTTTTTTCGTCAGAGGTATCAGTACAATGTACTTGTGTGTACCATCACAAATAAACTCCGGTGCATCCATGTGTGTGCTGTCAAGTGAGAGATTTTATACGTTTATGGCATGTTTACATTTTTGCCGCTTTTGTGATCCATTTACCACACCTGCTATAAGAAGTTTAAACCTAAGTGCTTACATTGTTATTTCACATTTTCTAACATGTACAATATATGGTACAGCAGACAAATTCACAACACCTCCTGCAACTGCTCTTACACAGCATCTCATAGCTTTATATTATTGAATGCGTTATATAACATCCTACAGTGCCTGAGAATGACCACGTGTCAAAATTGCAGTTGCAATAAATAATGTTTTAACAGCCAAAAACAGAATGATTTCATTTAAAGATTTTGCACTGCTACAGGAAAAAGTTCTCACACCATCAGTATATTTAGTTGTGATATTTAGAGTGATTAATCAGTGCACATTTAATTACTTGCAATGAAGGAAGGTTAAGATTTAACTTCCCATTGGTGATGCCATCATTACAGACAGAGCAGAAGGCTGAATAAGGGAAGTAAGAGAAGGGAAATCGCCTGTGCCCCTTTCAAAAGATATATATTTTTATTCAACTGATTAGAAAGCCTAAATCTGGATGGCTAGAAGGATATGTGAGGCCCTAAAGAAAGTCTAATGCCAAAATTACTGTGTCACCTCTCCTGCTAGGTCCACGGATCTGAACAGTTAAGTTATTTCTTAAGGAAGGGAAGTAGTTCAATTTTTTGGTGAACCCATTGTAGCCCCATACTCATTAGAATAGGTGAATCAAGTTTCCTATCCTCACTTTTTGTTTGAAATTTGAACACTGAACAGACATATATTCTGGATATATATACACTAGTGAGTGAAATGAGCACACCATAGCCTGAGTAAGAGCACATCTTGGGAATTGACATGTAGAAAGCTAATGATATGAGCAGTTGGCAGAGTACAGAGTTTGCTGGCCTGAATTCTGGGTGATGTCTCCAAAAATGTCAAGTCTCACCAAATATCAATTTGCTGCCACTGTTGCATTAGTGTGTAACAAAAGCAGACAAGTGACTATGAAACTGATAGTAGATTTTTTGGAGGATGGACAAGCTTGTCTTATCCAAGGACACTGGAGACCAAAATAGATGACAATCAGCGCAACAAACAGTGAAATACAGTGTTAGAAGCAGTACGAGTATTCTGGGACAAACTTTCCACTGTATTGAGTTGCTAATAGTATCCTGCATACAAAACCTGTTGATATTCTCTTGCTGACACAGTGACATTGTTAATTACTATTAGTTGGAATGTATGAAACTACCTGCTTATTCACATAAATCAAACTTGCTGGTATATTATGCCCATAATCACATCAGAATATGCCACATTTCTGGATAATTTAATAACTTCCTGCTGTATTACAAGATGTTCAAAGGCCACTGAGGCAATATTTGTGCTGTGGTCCTTACATAAGATGCTGCAAAAGCTGCAGACTAAATCAGTATTACGACAGTGTCACATTTAGGTGTACAGGATTTCATTCTTTCATGTATCGATCTCTTCATTAATGTGGTGGGCACATCAGAAGGTGGCTTTGTGATGTGTTCTGCACAAAGACAGACAGGGAATACCTTTTGGTGTTGACAGTGTGTTCTCTGTCTCTGTCCTATGCCTTGTGCTCCAGGTGTTGCCTACCCTGGTAACTGGCAATGCTGGGATGAGTGCTGCACTGGGCCACTGTTTTGGCTTCTGACTCACCTTACAAGGAAACCTCCCCATCGCACCCCCCTCAGATTTAGTTATAAGTTGGCACAGTGGATAGGCCTTGAAAAACTGAACACAGATCAATCGAGAAAACAGGAAGAAGTTGTGTGGAACTATGAAAAAAATAAGCAAAATATACAAACTGAGTAGTCCATGCAAAGATATGCAACATCATTGACAACAAGCGTTAAGGAGCGCCATGGTCCCGTGGTTAGCGAGAGCAGCTACGGAACGAGAGGTCCTAGGTTCAAGTCTTCCCTCCGGAGAAAAGTTTAATTTTTTACTTTCAGTTTATGTGACAAACTCTTATATTTCTATTGATTTTTTGGAGTGATTATCACATCCTCAAGAAAACCTAAATCCGGCAAGGTAGAAGAATCTTCTTACCCATTCGCTAAGTGTACAAGGTAGGTGGGTCGACAACATATTCCTATCATGTGACGCACATACCGTCACCAGTGTCATGTAGAATATATCAGACGTGTTTTCCTGTGGAGGAACTGGTTGACATATGACCTTGCGATCAAATGTTTTCGGTTCCCATTGGAGAGGCACGTCCTTTCGTCTACTAATCGCACGGTTTTGCGGTGCGGTCGCAAAACACAGACATTACACTTATTACAGTGAACAGAGACGTCAATGAACAAACGGACAGCTCATAACTTTGCGAAAATAAAGAAAGTAAAATTTTCAGTCAAGGGAAGACTAGAACCAAGGACCTCTCCTTCCGCAGCTACTCACGCTAACCACGGGACCAGGGCGCTCCTAAGCTCATATGCTCCTTGTTGTTGCTTATCTTGCGCATGGACTACTCAGTTTGTATATTTTGCTTATTTTTTTCATAGTTCCACACAATTTCTTCCTGTTTTCTCGATTGATCTGTGTTCAGTTTTTCAAGGCCTATCCACTGTGCCAACTTATAGCTAAATCTGAGGGGGGGTGCGATGGGCAGGTTCCCTTGTTAGTAGAATTTGTATGCTTGAAAAATCATCACTGTCACCTCTTATGATAATATTTTTTGATCTGCTTTAGGGTAACCATAGTGAACAGTATAGTGTTGAACAAATATCTAGTGAATTAACATGAAAGTCAAAGATAAATTTTTATTGCTCACCCCAGAGTGCTAGCTACAGGCAGACATAGCAATGCAGATCTCTATAGTGATTGTGAAGCAGTACTGTATCAATTAATTCATTTTGCGATTCTTCAGATGCCTGTTAGAGGTTGTGTAACAGATGATATTGCTAAATAAAAGGGTGTGTGTGTGGGGGGTGGGGGGGGGGGTGTGGGGGGGTTGCACGTGCACGTGTGTGTTTTCTCTTACATCAAAACCGGCTACTAATATTTTGTTTCTATTTTCATTATCAAAATGTAAAATAGTTATGTCCCAAAAAGTTACTTCATTTTTATTTGTCTTTATCTGAATTGCATTTTGAGAACATACATACACTCAGGTGACAAAAGTCATGCGATACCTCCTAATATCATATCAGACCTCATCGTGGAAAGTGTAGTACAGCAAGTTGACGTGGTTGGATTGACATGGCATGGACTCAAGTTGTTGGAAGCCCCCTGCAGAAATATTGAGCCATGCTGCTTCTATAGCCGTCCATAATAGTGAAAGGGTTGCAGATGCAGGGCCTTGTGGATGAATTGACCTCTGAATTACTTCCCATAAATGTTCCATGGGACTCATGTCGGTGATATGGATATTGAGATCACTCGCTCAAATCGTTCAGAATATTTTTCAGATCAGTCGCAAAAACTGTGGCCCAGTGACATGGCGAATTGCCGTCCATAAAAATTTCATTGTTGTTTGGGAACAAGTAGCCAAACAGAACCATTTCAAGTCAATGATCAGTACAGATGGACCACGTGACCCAGTCCATTCTACGTAAAGCCCCACATCATCACGGAGCCACCAATAGCTTTTACAGTGCCTTGTTGACAACCTGTGTCCATAGCTTCATGAGCCTGCACAACACTCAAACCCTGCCATCAGCTCTTACCACCTGAAATGAGGACTGTTGAGTAGGCCACAGTTTTCCGGTCATCAAGGGTCCAACTGATATGGTCACGAACCCAGGAGATGCGCCGCAGGCAGCTTCTTGCTGTTAGCAGAGGCACTCGTGTCGGTCATCTGCCAGCACCCAAATTCCACTGCACCATCCTAATTAATATGTTTGTCATATATCCCACATCGATTTCTGCAGTTATTTTGTGCATTGCTGCTTGTCTTTTAGCACTGACAGCTCTACGCAAGCACCGCTGCTCTCTGTCGTTACTGAAGAGCATTGGCCACTGCATTGTCCACGGCGAGAGGTAGTGCCTTCTCTGGTATTCTCAGAACTCTCTTTATACTGTGAATCTTGGAATATTGAATTCTATAACTATTTCCAAAATGAAATGTCCCATGCATCTAACTCCAACTACCATTCCACATTCAAAACCTGGTAATGCCTCTTGAAAACATTTTCGTATGAATCACCTGAGTGCAAATGATAACACCATCAGTGCACTGCTCTTTTATACGTGGTGTATGCAGTGCTACTGCCATGTGTATATGTGTACATTGTTATCCCATGACTTTTGTCACCTCAGTGAAAATCTAAATCGGAAATCCATTATTTAAAAAGATTAATTTTTGCACACAGCCACAGTAAATTTTTGAACTATATTAAAGTCATTGTACAGTATGCCTCTTTGGTGAAGATATATAATATAAATTTGAAATTTCCAGCAAGACTGGTGACAAGTTCACAAGACAAAAATTACACTTCAGTGATTATGGGAGCTATTAACCCTCTTGAAGACATGTGGGGCACCAATGAGAAGAGCTCATAATTGAACTGTCAATGTAAGGGGGCCATGTGGCCTGTACATGAATTTGTGGTGCCATCTGACTCTGCTCACATACAGATGGCTTACTACATATATGCCACTACGAAATACGTTCGTTTTGCATGCTACAGGTGGAGTAACGTCATATTAGTTAAGTTGTCATATTAATATGGCAAATCAGAGTGTTGTTCAAGTTCATACTCTAACAGTAATTGAGATCTTTACATGTAATATTAATAAAAATTCATGTGTCAAGCCACATAAAATAGGGCTAAGAATTGAGCGCAAGAAGATCGGTGAGGGCTTTTTCAAAACACCCAAGATGTAAAGTGGCTCAGCCATCTAGAGAAACCACAGAAAACATAAAAACAGATGATCAGGCATGGATTTGAACCCTGCTCCTTTGAAATGCGAGTTTAGTTTAATAACCCCTGCCCAATTCACTTGGACTCGCCGCTGTCCTCAAAGAATGTTTTTCATTCAAAGGGATAAGACATGTATTTCACAGAACTGCTACTAGAACTGATTGGTCAGATCTTACACCCAAGTTACACACAGATGTATAGATGATGGGGCACAAATTTGTCAGCATCAGTTCTTAAGGGTTTGAGAAAGACTATTCATTATTTTATTTGACAATGAAAGAGAGGACAATGTGATGGAGTGTAAATAAACTGCTGAAGTCTGGGGGTACTACTGATGCTTTGTGCATACATTCTATTGGTACAGCAGAAAAAAGTAAGGAAAGGAGATATGCCAACACAGGGACTGGACTGATATCTCTGTTTGATTAAGATATTGTTGAATTATTTTTAGTATTTTCATCATTATATTCATCTTGCATCTCAAGAAATATGTCAAAGGAATTTAGAAAACATTATAACGTAATGCAGGTGAAGCATAGAATGTCTTATAGTTCTATATATTTTGTATTGTATTATTAATATACTGTGAGGAACTGAGTTCTACTTTATGGTACTGCACCTGTTAATTTGTGTGTCATGGTAATTGGAAAATTAGTCACAATTAAAGAAAGAAAGGTACAAATAAAGGATACTGAGAAAACTGATTACCTTTCTGTTGTTGATTTCACAACTTCTCTTTTCCACAGGCCGCATGTAAGCTCATGAGCTGTTGCACCAAATAAAATGACATTCACCAACAGCAATACTCCTATTGGTGCATAAAAGTAATAAAATATTTCTGAGTCCCCTGCAAAACAGAAAATAAACACACAAAATAATTTGTGTTTTAATTTGCTTGCTCTTGTATTAAAGTTTATAGTATAATTAGTGTTGTGTATTATTATTTAGCATACTAGTGGAATTAAACACACATCATTATTCTGTAGACTTTGATAAATGAGGCTGAAACTATCTTTCTTCCCACTGAATTCACATCATGTACAAACATGTATTCATAATGTATTTCACAAATAAATGAGATGTATGTAACGCAATTGTTACAATGAAGAGTGAACTGAATGCCACATATGTGCGTTCTTGGCTTCCTCCTGATTTTTACATCAGTTTGTCTTGTTACATATGAAGGAACTTCCTCTAAATGAAAATCACTACTAAAACATAGTGTGTCAGGTGTGACAGAGATTTTACAGGTTGGAAGAATTGTCTAAAATTAATATCACTGTATTCTGCTTAAGGCGCACAATAGATTTTATTTTGTCAAATTAAGATCAGAGGATATACTGAAACTGATTATATCTTTGCATTTTTTAATTCTTGTGAGTCATATTTCATTTTCAAATTGGGTGCATCTGGTCTTCTGTGCGCAAATCGATTTGTGAGTACTTAACTCCATGGGCTTGCCCTGAACAATAGCGCTACCATGAGGTAGCTCAACTAACCTCTCTGGGCCTACTGTTAGTCCACTCTGATTGATGTTTATGACAACATACTTTGTACCTTGTAGGACACTATTGTATGGAATCATATGACCTGTTAGTTGTTATGACACATAACTACCATCCCAAGTACCATACTTCCTACAGATTAATTCCTTTTGCAAAAGTTTCAATTATCCTGAAGATAATGCTTAGCTGGTGGCACCACTTAGATGTGCACCTTTTCGATATTACGTAAAAAGAAGAAAAAAAAAGAAAAAAAAATTATATAAACACAGATGATGTGACTTACCGAACGAAAGTGCTGGCAGGTCGACAGACACACAAACAAACACAAACATACACACGAAATTCAAGCTTTCGCAACAAACTGTTGCCTCATCAGGAAAGAGGGAAGGAGAGGGAAAGACGAAAGGATGTGGGTTTTAAGGGAGAGGGTAAGGAGTCATTCCAATCCCGGGATCGGAAAGACTTACCTTAGGGTGAAAAAGGGACAGGTATACACTCGCGCGCACACACACACACACACATATCTATCCGCACATACACAGACACAAGCAGACATTTGTAAAGGCAAAGAGTTTGACAGAGATGTCAGTCGAGGTGGAAGTACAGAGGCAAAGATGTTGTTGAAAGACAGGTGAGGTATGAGTGGCGGCAAATTGAAATTAGCGGAGATTGAGGCCTGGCGGATAATGAGAAGAGAGGATATACTGAAGGGCAAGTTCCCATCTCCGGAGTTCTGACAGGTTGGTGTTAGTGGGAAGTATCCAGATAACCTGGACTGTATAACACTGTGCCAAGATGTGCTGGCCGTGCACCAAGGCATGTTTAGCCACAGGGTGATCCTCATTACCAACAAACACTGTCTGCCTGTGTCCATTCATGTGAATGGACAGTTTGTTGCTGGTCATTCCCACATAGAAAGCTTCACAGTGTAGGCAGGTCAGTTGGTAAATCATGTGGGTGCTTTCACACGTGGCTCTGCCTTTGATTGTGTACACCTCCCGGGTTACAGGACTGGAGTAGGTGGTGGTGGGAGGGTGCATGGGACAGGTTTTACACCGGGGGTGGTTACAAGGGTAGGAGGCAGAGGGTAGGGAAGGTGGTTTGGGGATTTCATAGGGATGAACTAAGAGGTTACGAAGGTTAGGTGGACAGCGGAAAGACACTCTTGGTGGAGTGGGGAGGATTTCATGAACGATGGATCTCATTTCAGGGCAGGATTTGAGGAAGTTGTATCCCTGCTGGAGAGCCACATTCAGAGTCTGATCCAGTCCCGGAAAGTATTCTGTCACAAGTGGGGCACTTTTGTGGTTCTTCTGTGGGAGGTTCTGGGTTTGAGGAGATGAGGAAGTGGCTCTGGTTATTTGCTCCTGTACCAGGTCGGGAGGGTAGTTGCGGGATGCGAAAGCTGTTTTCAGGTTGTTGGTGTAATGGTTCAGGGATTCCAGACTGGAACAGATTCGTTTGCCACGAAGACCTAGGCTGTAGGGAAGGGACCGTTTGATGTGGAATGGGTGGCAGCTGTCATAATGGAGGTACTGTTGCTTGTTGGTGGGTTTGATGTGGACGGATGTGTGAAGCTGGCCATTGGACAGGTGGAGGTCAACGTCAAGGAAAGTGGCATGGGATTTGGAGTAGGACCAGGTGAATCTGATGGAACCAAAGGAGTTGAGGTTGGAGAGGAAATTCTGGAGTTCTTCTTCACTGTGAGTCCAGATCATGAAGATGTCATCAATAAATCTGTATCAAACTTTGGGTTGGCAGGCCTGGGTAACCAAGAAGGCTTCCTCTAAGCGACCCATGAATAGGTTGGCGTACGGAGGGGCCATCCTGGTGCCCATGGCTGTTCCCTTTAATTGTTGGTATGTCTGGCCTTCGAAAGTGAAGAAGTTGTGGGTCAGGATGAAGCTGGCTAAGGTAATGAGGAAAGAGGTTTTTGGTAGGGTGGCACGTGATCGGCATGAAAGGAAGTGCTCCATCGCAGCGAGGCCCTGGACATGCGGAATATTTTTGTATAAGGAAGTGGCATCAATGGTTACAAGGATGGTTTCCAGGGGTAACAGACTGGGTAGGGATTCCAGGCGTTCGAGAAAGTGGTTGGTGTCTTTGATGAAGGATGGGAGACTGCATATAATGGGTTGAAGGTGTTGATATACGTAGGCAGATATACGTTCTGTGGCGGCTTGGTAGCCAGCTACAATGGGACGGCCGGGATGACTGGGTTTGTGAATTTTAGGAAGAAGGTAGGGGTGTGGGGTGTTGGTGGAGTCAGGAGGTTGATGGAGTCAGGTGAAAAGTTTTGTAGGGGGCCTAAGGTTCTGAGGATTCCTTGATGCTCCGTCTGGACATCAGGAATGGGATTACCTTGGCAAACTTTGTATGTAGTGTTGTCTGAAAGCTGACGCAGTCCCTCAGCCACATACTCCCGACAATCAAGTACCACGGTTGTGGAACCCTTGTCCACCAGAAGAATGATGATGGATTGGTCAGCCTTCAGATCATGGAGAGCCTGGGCTTCAGCAGTGGTGATGTTTGGAGTAGGATTAAGGTTTTTTAAGAAGGATTGAGAGGCAAGGCTGGAAGTCAGAAATTCCTGGAAAGTTTGGACACATATAATATTCATGTCTGCTTGTGTCTGTGTATGTGCAGATGGGTATGTGTGTGTGTGCGAGTGTATACCTATCCTTTTTCCCCCTAAGGTAAGTCTTTCCGCTCCCGGGATTGGAATGACTCCTTAATCCTCTCCCTTAAAACCCACATCCTTTCGTCTTTCCCTCTCCTTCCCTCTTTCCTGACGAAGCAACCATTGGTTGCGAAAGCTAGAATTTTGTGTGTATGTATGTGTTTGTTTGTGTTTCTATCGACCTGCCAGCGCTTTCGTATGGTAAGTCACATCATCTTTGTTTTTATATATATATATATATATATATATATATATATATATATATGGGAGGTTTTTGAAGCATGCAGCTTCTGTACTTTAAACTTGTATGAACTGATTCAAACAATGCCTGAAGGTATAAATGGATAAAATCAAAATGATGTTTCTTTTTCCAATAATGAACCATGTAAATTCATTCTTATGCAAATTGAATGTGCAGAAACAGTTTAAAGTGATTCAGATAGATACAAAATTCATTCTTATGATGAAATTGAAAACTCAGTTTCGAAACTCTGACTTCATTCGGATTTTATGTGCAAAAAAAAAAAAAAAAACAAAAAAACAAAAAAAAATGCCTTTTGTGAGAGGTTTTCTTTTTGCCACTTCAGTTCAAATTTTGTATGAAGATAAACAAATACATTTAATTAATGGTCATCTTGTTGTCTTGTGAAAGCTTTATCCATTGCCACAATATAAGTAACATGGTTCAAAAGGCAATGAAAAACCTATACCAGATCAGTGGTCACCTGACTCATCAAAAATCTACACCAGTGGCCAAGCTATGGCAGTCTGATGTCAGTATTGTGGTAGAGTAAAGGTTGGGAACCAGAATGAAAACTGCTCCCATCTTAGCACCAAAAAACGTGAATATGTCCTGGACAGGGTTAGGGGTGTAAAAGAAGGGGACTAGCTTTTCAATCTATTTGGCTGCTTCAAAGACATTTACATTAAAATATCTTGACTTATGTATATCTTTTACAAGTTGACCCTACTTCCTTAATGCAGAGAGCTCTTTCCTGCAAGGTGTTGGCACACCTGCATCTTGCAGTTTATAGGCTAAGCTCCCTGATCCTGTGCCCAAAATCCAGAAGTTTTGCCAGTAATAGCAAACAAAATTTAATATCATGTGGCTGCAGAGTATAATTGTAATAGCTGAAAAGTTTTTGTGGGAGGAGAAAATTTTAGGGGATGGATTTGTTGCTGTGTGGGGGAGGGGGGGGGGTGAGATGCTGAAACAGTTTTTTTTAATTTGTGGGTAGTGGTCGTTTCTTTTCCCCCCCAAGGGGATTTTTCTGCCAGACCCACACCCTGCTACATGGATGGTGAAGGGTGTAAGAACAAACGGAGACAAATTTATGTGCTTCTAGAGAGTGGGATGCATATACAATAGGAAGAGTGGAGTGCATCTATAATAGGAAGTATCCCAAAGTGGGGATGCACATATCCTAAACTTTAATGACAAGTTGTGTCATACTTCACAACATGACAGACGCCATGTTGGATGACATAATGGCATGTGTCATGTTCTATGACATTACATAATGTATCATATTACTTTACTTGACATGACGCATTATATTATATTATATATTATATTATATGCCATGCTAACAAGTAAAAAAGTGCCCATATATCAAATGTTTTCATTTAAATGCCTTTGAAGCTGCAGATAAGACAAAAAGCTAGTGCCTATCTTTTACATTCCTAACTCTGCACAGGACATAATTGCTTTTTTAGTGCTATGATAGCATTTTTCATTCTGAAATACATAATAAACGTTAGCATGGACTGTCCATGCATGCCACTGTAACGCTGCAATCCAATCACTCTATAACAGTTATATAATGCTGAATCACACATCCACATACAAGATTACAAAACAAAATTCTTTATTATAATCTCAATACTTTGCTTTAAATTTTAAACGCTAAATAATCATCACTGCATATGATCACAGATATATCCATGGATATCAGTATCTCAAGGGGCTTTTATAAACACAGTAACATTCTGTGTAGCCCTCCAAAGATAACATTATATACCGAGTGTCCGAGAAGTAAGGACGAATTTGAATTTTGCGCCATTTTGTCAAATGGCGGTTGACAGCCGTGGTTTTTTCATGCTTGTTCTCTGTGATCCTTCCCATTAGTAACCTGATACCTTTTTTGTGGTGACCTGATACCTTTTTTGTGGTGAGCATTGTTGTTTGATATTTGTTTCCGTTATGGAGCAGATGACAACTGACCAACGCATCCAAGTGATAAAAAGTTATTTCGAAAACAGGGAAAGCTCCACGCAACCGTTCGTGAATTGCGTGTTACGCTGTGACGTAATGCTGCTCCAACCGAATCATCAGTTCGGAAGTTGATCCGGAAGTTTGAGACTACGGGTCCTGTTTCAAACGTTAAGAAAACAAACAGGACGACTGCGTTCTGTTCGAACACTAGAAAACATTGCTGCCATGCATGACAGTGTGACCGTAAGCCCCAGAAAACTGGTTCGCCGACGATCCCAACAACTGAATTTATCACCAATTTGACTGCATGAAAACCTTCCAATAGATCTGAAAACGCATGAGTACAAGAGGCAACTTACACAAGAGTTGAAGCCTGCAGATCAAGGAAAGAGATACCAATTTTCTCAATGGGTCTTGGCTCGACAAGCAGAGAACGAGAACTTAACAAAGTAATAATAATTTTCTCAGATGAAGTGCACTTCCACATCAGTGGATATGTCAATCAGCGGAACTGTAGAATTTGGGGTAACGAAAATCCGCGAGTGACTGTGGAAGATGAGATGCATCCAGAACGCACGACTGTGTGATGTGTGTTCTGGCCAGGAGGGGTGATCGGCCGGTACCAACTTTTTTTGAAAATGACGAGGCAGCTCCCGTCACTGTAAACGGCGACCGTTACCGAAACATGCTTTCTGATTGGTTTTTCCCTATTGCTGATGAAAATTGCGATTTTTGGTTTGAACACGACGGTGCGACATGTCACACGTCCTGTGAAACGATTGCTCTGCTGAATCAAAAGTTTTCTCACAAAATTATCGCTTTACGTGGCTACCAGGAATGGCCTGCCAGATCGTACGACCTTACGACTTGTGATCTTTTTTTGTGGGGATTTGTGAAATCAAAAATGTACATGAACAAACCAGAAACAACAGACCAATTGAAGGATCCCACTAGACGTTCGTGAACGCGTCATCGAGAGCTTCAGTGAACGCATTGCTCGTTGCCGCGCGACCTTGAATGGTCATATGGAGGATATAATTTTTCATACATATATGGGAGAAGTTACTTTAAAGAAAAATTACATTTTCAATAAATTTTGTGTGCTCTATAGCACTTTGACAATCATCCCTACTTGCCAGACACCCTCTATAAAAAAAAAGACCGCCAATCGTTCGTTCATTACTTACCATAAAACCAACACCTCTTCTCTCCAAACTTTGGCCTCAGAACGGAATCGTCCGCTGGAACCAAGTCCACAATGGCAGCCACAGACATTATCAGCAGGGGGCCACCCCATGCGTACAGTCGGAACAGTCGCAGCCGGCACACCTCCTGCCGCTTGTCCATGCTCGTTGGCCGCAGATCCCTGTGGAAGAAGAAAACAAATAAATGCAGGCTTCAGGACACGAAAGTTCTTTTCTGGAAGTGTGGAATTTTTTTTAATTACCAAGGGCATCGAAGTTTACAGTCATCTGCAGAGGAAAATGCTGTCTTTTACGTTTTTAACCCTTTTGTGGTTAACGGAACACCTACGTCTCGCGTCCTTTTACAGCGTACACTTTCTACCCGTGTCAGTTTCCGCTGCTAATTGTGATATACGTGTGTACAAATCTTGCGCTTTAGCGCCACTGGCGACCCTCACGACTTAGTACCACAAGCGGCCGGTACTAATTGTGATACATCCTCTACGAAAGTCTTACTGGCCTTCGACCATAAATATAATAGACTGCCCCTGACGTCACTTTCGTGACTCCAACATCTCTGGGCTAAAGTCACGTGAATGTTGGGAAAACATGGTTGTTTCGTGTTGCGCTTATGGCTGTACTCAGCGTTTTGTCGGGGGAAATGGCATTACATTTCACGTGTGTTTCTATGTTAGTGCATATGGGTTTATTGAAATCTGCTGAAGTGAATTTTATATGTTTTTACACTTGTAATAGAGTATCACGTAAATTAAAGTGTTGAAAGTGATGCCTGTAGCCGGCCGAAGTGGCCGAGCGGTTCTAGGCGCTTCAGTCCGGAACCGCGCGACTGCTACGATCGCAGGTTTGAATCCTGCTTCGGGCATGGATGTGCTTGATGTCCTTAGGTTAGTTAGGTTGAAGTAGTTCTAAGTTCTAGGGGTCTGATGACCTCAGATGTTAAGTCCCATAATGCTCAGAGCCATTTTTTTATGCCTGTAAAGTCAGACTCATATTACATTTTGGAAAGTATCTGTGATATTCGGTTACAGAAGTAAGTATAACTGTTTCTCGTTCCTACTCATAGGTTCCCTAAGGATGAAAACCGAAGGCAGCTTTGGATGCAGGCCCTGAAACTGAAAAACTTTAAGCCATCTGCACATACGCGTCTCTTTGTATATACAAGTGAGATTATAATAAGGTAAGAGCACCTATAGTCGACACATGAAGAGAATTTTTTTTCTACCTTCTAATACTATTAAACAATGTAGACTCCAAAATTATTTTCTGAAACTTCAAAGTCTCACCTTTCATCTAAAATATCATTTTTTTTAAACTGATATACTTTTGTAAAAATAGTAGGAACGAACCTTTGAAGTGCACCTAAAATTGATACTCTAAAATAGACCTGCTCCTAAAGTCTACAATTTTGGCACCTATAGTTGACATTTCCCATATCCCATTTTCTTTTATACGTGACTAGAGCTCAAAACGCGGCGAATCCAATATTTAAAGTTTTGACACGAGCCCACTCTTACTATTTTAAAAGAATTTTAGCAACATTCTACTTTAATTGATAGTTTATAGTAATTTCGTCCCGCTGCCCGCCAGAGGGGCGTTCGATGTATTTGTTAGATTTTATAAATGGTACTGTGAACAAATCCAGGTCAAATGTAGTTCTGACATAATTTTTCGCAAATAAAAAAGTAATCTTTGTTGGAAGCGTTTGGCAGTCAATTGAAAAATGTGGGTAAAATACGATACAAACATAGGCTGGCAGGCCGCTGATATGAAATCCCGCCACGTTTTGCCAACAGTCACGTGGTTTATGTTGGAGCCACACCAGCCCTATAGCTTCTGCACAGCAAGGCCAGTCTACTAGTATCTATGGTCGAAGTTACTGGCTCATATCACACAGATATGGCGTGGCGGGGACGCGTCACTTCGTTGTCCGCGCCACGTCAGTTCGTCGTCAGGGGAGGGACACGTGGCGGAGACGTCGAAGTGGTGCAGTGCTGTTTTCATTAATTTGAAGTCATCAAATGTGCCTCAAAAATTTGTTTTACGTACATGATCCAAAACTACATCCGGTTCTGTAGATAAATTCTCAGTAAAACTTCCATTTTTCGCGCAAAAAAGGTTTTGGGACTCGCGCGCGTTCTCCGCTATGCAGACTTCCTCATTCGATATTGAAGCAACAATTCGCCAGAAAAATTGATTTTTCGACAACTTATACTCTTGACATTACAAAATGGTTCAAATGGCTCTGAGCACTATGGGACTCAACTGCTGAGGTCATTAGTCCCCTAGAACTTAGAACTAGTAAAACCTAACTAACCTAAGGACATCACAAACATCCATGCCCGAGGCAGGATTCGAACCTGCGACCGTAGCGGTCTTGCGGTTCCAGACTGCAGCGCCTTTAACCGCACGGCCACTTCGGCCGGCTCTTGACATTACAGCTTCATAGTGAACTGGTTTTACTTTCGTTATTGCCCATAGTTATTGTGGTACCTCCAAAATAAGTAAACCATTGTGCATATTTCGAGAAGATTGCAGTCAAGAGCGCAATCGCTGGCCAGTTCACGTTTGTTGGGTTGTAGGACATAGGTTGCCGCGTTCACATTTGGTGTGTTTTAAGACTTAGGTTGTCGCGTGCAAAATATAGCTAAAATATCGAAATTGCTTTAACGGTGAAAGGAGAGCGATGATGTATTTTGACTTTTGGTCGCAACGGGCTACGACGCGCAATATTCGACGTTATGGCCGCGCGCTACGCTAATTTGTGGCTGGGGTTTCTTTTTCACACGTGGTTTATGAAGTCAGTTACAATCATATGTTAAATTAATATTGCGTTAACAGGTATTTTCATTTTAAGACAAGGAGGAGGGAATCGCAGATCCAGCTAGCTGTATACGCAAATTTTTCTTGTCTGTACTGACAGTTTCATCACAAAACATTCAGTAGCTATCATCGTTCATATAATGTCGAACAAATGGTGTGTGTTCTAGCGAGCAATGAATGAGAAATGGTCATTTGACATTAATATAGCTGAAGTATTCTCTGTAGTGGATGTTTTATGCTTTTCTATTTTAACCATACATATTTGGGCTTTCCTGAGGCACGCAGTGTACATTGGGTAAAACGTCATTTTGCATACTTTTTTAACAGTTATTACACAATTACTTATGCTGTCTATGAAAAGAATAGAGCTATCTTTATTATTTTCCTGGACGAACAACTTTGAATAGGTGCAGTTACAACGTTTTGCTGCTGAAACAATCTCATCTTTCTGTGTTAACTGTTGCATAAATAGAAATCTTATTTTGAGAAAGTACAACAACACAGGTGAAAATACACATGTTTACTGGTTCAAATGGCTCCAAGCACTATGGGACTTAACATCTGAGGTCGTCAGTCCCCTAGACTTAGAACCAATTAAACCTAACTAACCTAGGGACATCACACACATCCATGCCCGAGGCAGGATTCGAAACTGCGACCGTAGCAGCAGCGCGGTTCCGGACTGAAGCGCCTAGAACCGCTCGACCACAGCGGCCGGCCATGTTTACTGCAATAGAAATCTGTACAAGTGGCAACAGAAGTTATGGAATAGATTTAACACTATTCATGTTGCAATTAAACTAAACATGTACAGTCTGCATTATATTTTCTGTTCTGAATCAAGGGATTTTGCCAGACAGATGTGCAAATTCAGGATTCGTTTGGTACTTATCTTACAGAAATTCCATTTTTCAGCTGGGATACAGCGCCACATGTCAAGTAAGGCTTTCTTCTTGCTCCTTTTTACTGGCATAATTTTATCACGCGAGATAGGGAAAACTGTAATGTTATCTTGCGGCAGATTTCTTTTCCCAGCATCTCTCGGCTTATTTGCACTGCTTTGACATGTCCACGGTTGCTAGATGTTATGACTTCCCCTGCCCCCTAACGTCGTAGTGTGGTCGACTGGAATGTGTAGCAGCCAGACACACTCAGTTATCTTGTGTGAGCCCCTCTGCAACCTGCGGTCTAGTGCGCTAAGATTCCTGATATCCTCTCGTCCCATCTTGCACTCGAGGAATCCATTCACATGACAGGAAACTATTCCCTGTAATGAGGGATTTCTGGTCTACAACAGTGAAATACACTACTGGCCATTAAAACTGCTACACCACGAAGATGACGTGCTACAGACGCGAAATTTAACCGACACGAAGAACATTCTGTGATACGCAAATGATTAGCTTTTCAGAGCATTCTCACAAGGTTGGAGCTGGTGGCGACACCTACAACGTGCTGACATGAGGAAAGTTTCCAACCGATTTCTCGTACACAAACAGCAGTTGACCGGCATTCGCCGGTGAAACGTTGTTGTGATGCCTCGTGTAAGGAGAAGAAATGCGTACCATCACGTTTCCGATTTTGATAAAGGTCGGATTGTAGCCTATCGCGATTGCGGTTTATCGTATCGAGACATTGCTGCTCGCGTTGGTCGAGATCCAATGACTGTTAGCAGAATATGGAATCGGTGGGTTCAGGAGGGTAATACGGAACGCCTTGCTGGATCCCAACGGCCTCGTATCACTAGCAGTCGAGATGACAGGCATATTATCCGCATGGCTGTAACGGATCGTACAGCCACGTCTCAATCCC
The DNA here is from genome assembly GCF_023864345.2 of Schistocerca serialis cubense. Classification (NCBI taxonomy): domain Eukaryota; kingdom Metazoa; phylum Arthropoda; class Insecta; order Orthoptera; family Acrididae; genus Schistocerca; species Schistocerca serialis. The sequence continues at coordinate 111,573,512 of NC_064638.1, forward strand.
TGAGTCAACAGATGGGGACGTTTGCAAGGCGACAACCATCTGCACGAACAGTTCGACGACGCTTGCAACAGCATGGACTATCAGCTCGGAGACCATAGCTGCGGTTACCCTTGACGCTACATCACAGACAGGAGCGCCTGCGATGGTATACTCGGCGACGAACCTGGGTGCACGAATGGAAGAACGTCATTTTCTCGGATGAATCCAGGTTCTGTTTACAGCAATATGATGGTCGCATCCGTGTTTGGCGACATCGCACATTGGAAGCGTGTATTCGTCATCGCCATACTGGCGTATCACCCGGCGTGATGGTATGGAGTGCCATTGGTTACATGTCTCGGTCACCTCTTGTTCGCATTGACGGCACTTTGAACAGTGGACGTTACATTTCAGATGTGTTACGACCCATGGTTCTACCATTCATTCGATCCCTGTGAAACCCTACATTTCAGCAGAATAATGCACGACCGCATGTTGCAGGTCCTGTACGGGCCTTTCTGGATACAGAAAATGTTCGACTGCTGCCCTGGCCAGCACATTCTCCAGATCTCTCACCAATTGAAAACGTCTAGTCAATCGTGGCCGAGCAACTGGCTCGTCACAATACGCCAGTCACTACTGTTGATGAACTGTGGTATCGTGTTGAAGCTGCATTGGCAGCTGTCCTGTACACGCCATCCAAGCTCTCTTTGACTCAATGCCCAGGCGCATCGAGGCCGTTATTACGACCAGAGGTGGTTGTTCTGGGTACTAATTTCTCAGGATCTATGCACCCAAATTGCGTGAAAATCTAATCACATGTCAGTTCTAGTATAATATATTTGTCCAATGAATACCCGTTTATCATCTGCATTTCTTCTTGGTGTAGTAATTTTAATGGCCAGTAGTGTATTTACGGATCATCAGATTTCGGAAAGGTGGCGTCATATTTTGAACGTCTCTCACAAAATAAACAATGTTCAAACTTATGTTCAAATGAAAATCTTATGAAAAATACGAATTATGATCGCAACATTTAAGTTTCGTTGCTTTTGTCTTAATACTATCCTTCACTTTGTCCAATGCAATATAGAAACATTTAGGACGTGCTATAAAAAAAGCTGGAAACGTTCGTGATACATGATCAGTCCTTTCATTACGTCGAATGTCATGTTCCTTCACTTCTTTTCAACCGTAAGAGATGTGCCCAATACCTTACTCGCTGCTCAATATTTACGAGTTACAAGAGATACAGTGCATCAATATCTTCGTCTGACGACGACGACACATTCCGATCCATTCGTAGCACGGCCCTCTCACGTCTCTCTGACAGCGCCACTCCAGTGTGAAAGTTGCGTTGCTCTCTGGCGCACCTCTGTCTTTGGCGTCCCAAGCGGTGGCTTGTGTCGCTTGGGTCTTAAACCGACCCGGCCTGTTTAAAGCGAGAAGCTTTCAGTACTTGTAGCAAAATACTGTAGACTATGGGCGGGATATATAGACGGCTGAGTGATCAAGAAGGAGAGGGACCACATCGTTACAATTGCCACAGTGCAATCTGTTCCAAGAATGCCGGAAGTGAGTACTCATATATCATTATACATTATAGGTAATCCATTTCTATGCTCCTCAGCAATTCGGCAAGTTTTTACATCATTTGTAGTCAGTGGGATGTATATATCCCACCAAAACTTGCAGAATGCAAAAACTTTGGTATGTCTTGTGTCACAGACGTCTTCAAATTTTATGTTGAAAATTTTTAAGAAATGTCTTATGTTTTCATTGTCACAAGAATAAATGTGTTTTGCGACTGGTTTCTTATACTTATTCCACATTCATCACGTGATAAGATCCTTCTACAAAAAAATTTAATTTTGAAAATCCTTGGATCGCATGAAAACATGAACTTTTGAAAGTTCGGGGACACGTGTCCCGCCTCACTGATATTCAGAAATCGGTCAACTCAAAATTCTTTTGTTGGTATACGTGTAATTTTTTACCTTTAATTTTTTAAATGTGTGTTTTAGCCACAAAAGGGTTACTGCAGCAAAACATAAAATTATATTAAGAAGTTAAGGTCGAATGCATTTGAGTTTTCCTAAAATTAAACAAGACGTCATGTCAAAACATATGTGTGACAGAAATAGTCTATTAGCCAGTCATGATGTCAATCACATACATTATTTGGATGGATATCTACCCATGACTTTACGCTTTAAACGAAATTATAACAAGTATCATAGAGATTTGTCTAAACATGATTTTGTAAATAATAAAACCCAGTTTCATTTGAATTACGATTTACACAGTCATAATATTCGTACTAGACAGAATATAAAATTTCCATATAAACTTCCTTCTTTTCCAAGGTTTCGTATTTCAATTTGAGACCCCACAATTCAAAGGAAAATTAAAAGCCACACTTGCAACAAATTAGCTAATAATGTAGACTGAAGGCCTCTATTCTTAAGGATCATAGACGTTCGTTTATTATAAACGTCAATGCGATCAAGTATATGGTCGATAATCATAAAGTTTTTTCACCTTAAGAAAATCCTGGCAGTAGGGCGGGATGCCCATGCCTGGAAACCAAGAGGTCGCACGATCGAATCCCGGCCACGTAAATTTTCCGTCTGCCTCTAATCTGCCATTCGCGTCTCAATCTCTGTATATAAAAGGCAAAGCCCTGACTGACTCGTCATCGCCCGGCCCAGTACCGCTAAGTATAGAAACTTAAAGTTTGCAGTCAGAAAAAATGCGTGTTTCAGCATTTTTTTGAAATTCAACCACTAAGGGGCTAAAGTAGTGGGTGACAGTTTTTTTTAAGATAAATAATTACTAAGGAGCTAATAAAGAATTTTGAAGGCTACATCTATCACAACTGGTGGTTGACTTCTCGGTAAGAAATTAAAACGAAAAAAAACGTGTTTCAGTGTTTCTGGAAATTCAACCACTAAGGGAGTGCAATAGGGACGAAATTTTTTGAGAAAATATTTCGTTACATTAAAAGAATTTTAAAGCTAAAATATGAAAATTGGTATTTCACTTTTCAGTTAGATATACAGAAATATTTGTTAGGTGATGAAACTTACTATGGAAATATCTCCACAAGAACGCAAAAGGCCATGATTAACAAAAACTTTGGACTCCAGCTACCAGAATCGCTTTTCGATCAGAAGTAAATTCGTAAAAGACTATGCTTATAAGGCCTTAATTAGCGTGAAAAGCTTAGAAGGTGTTGCAATTTGTGAACAACATAAAAATTCGATTAAATAAAAACAAATATTTCTCGGCGGGCATGCAGTCTACGGCAACGGCGAGGCGTGAGGCGGCGCCTTGCCATGGTTCGCCCCTCCCCCCCCCCCCCGTCGGAGGTTCGAGTCCTCCCTCGGGCATGGGTGTGTGTGTGTTGTCCTTGGCGGCGTAAGTTAGTTAGATTAGGTAGTGCGTAAGCTTAGGGACCGATGACCTCAGCAGTTTGGTCCCACAAGACCCTACCACAAGTTTCCAAAATTACGCCACCGAAGTACTGAGCGATAAGCTAGTGATGTCATCAGGAACAACATGTGGTTCGAAAAAAATGGCTCTGAGCACTATGGGACTCAACTGCTGTGGTCATAAGTCCCCTAGAACTTAGAACTACTTAAACCTAACTAACCTAAGGACATCACACACATCCATCCCCGAGGCAGGATTCGAACCTGCGACCGTAGCAGTCGCGCGGTTCCGGACTGAGCGCCTAGAACCGCTAGACCACCGCGGCCGGCTATATGCACCTCATTTAGCTATAATTTCTAATTCACCTTATTTATATCGAGAGGTTGTAACAATGGAAAATTGTACTGGAATGCAGGAGTATCTGCAACGAAATGACGCGTGGCGCTGGGAATGGCAACTGAATCTCAATGTAGACAAGTGTAGTGCGCTGCGAATACATAGAAAGAAAGATCCTTTATCATTTAGCTACAATACAGCAGGTCAGCAACTGGAAGCAGTTAATTCCATAAATTATCTAGGAGTAGGCATTAGGAGTGATTTAAAATGGAAATATCATATAAAGTTGATCGTCGGTAAAGCAGATGCCAGACTGAGATTCATTGGAAGAATCCTAAGGAAATGCAATCCGAAAACAAAGGAAGTAGGTTACAGTACACTTGTTCGTTCACTGCTTGAATATTGTTCACCAGTGTGGGATCCGTACCAGATAGGGTTGATAGAAGAGATAGAGAAGATCCAACGGAGATCAGCGCGCTTCGTTACAGAATCATTTAGTAATCGCGAAAGCGTTACGGAAATGATAGATAAACTCCAGTGGAAGACTCTCCAGGAGAGACGCTCAGTAGCTCGGTACGGGCTTTTGTTGAAGTTTCGAGAACATATCTTCATCGAGGAGTCAAGTAGTATATTGCTCCCTCCTACGTATATCTCGCGAAGAGACCAGGAGGATAAAATCAGAGAGATTAGAGCCCACACAGAGGCATACCGACAATCTTTCATTCCACGTACAATACGAGACTGGAATAGAAGGGAGAACCGATAGAGACACTGGAGGTACCTTCCGCCACACACCGTCAGGTGGCTTGCGGAGTATGGATATAGATGTAGATACTTCTCACTGGGACGTTATCAATGGAACTTATGCCTCACGATTCATGTCCTATTTATACAGTATCTCAGAAAGAAGTCTACCTGGAAAGGCAAGTGGAAGAATCACACGTTGATCGGATTCACTACCAAGTGAGGTGGTACAGTTGACTCCTATCATAGAGCACGGCGAATCTAATCCCGATCGGCCACCCAACACAGATTTTTCCTGATTTCCCTAAAACCCTGAAGCGAATGTTATTTGATGTAGTCAAATTGAAGACAAGAGGTCTGTGTTTGTCTTGTTTATTAAAGCTTGAGATTCAAAAAAATGGCTCTGAGCACTATGGGACTCAACTGCTGTGGTCATAAGTCCCCTAGAACTTAGAACTACTTAAACCTAACTAACCTAAGGACAGCACACGACACCCAGCCATCACGAGGCAAAGAAAATCCCTGACCCCGCCGGGAATCGAACCCGGGAACCCGGGCGTGGGAAGCGAGAACGCTACCGCACGACCACGAGATGCGGGCAAGAATGATGCAGATTCAAAAAAATCTCAAAATATGACAACCAAAGAGTTTGCAGTAGAAGAGGTCTACGTCAGAGGTACCAGAACGATTTTCCCTTATAACTTTGGACTCGGTAGTAGTTTCCGGACTACTGTCCCTCACCACAAACTGATACATTTCTCTGTCAGCCGCTGCCAACGTCCTTGTCGCAGTGGTAACACCGGTTCCCGTCAGATCACCGAAGTTAAGCGCTGTCGGGCTGGGCTAGCACTTGGATGGGTGACCATCCGGTGTGCCGAGCGCTGTTGGCAAGCGGGGTGCACTCAGCCCTTGTGAGGCAAACTGAGGAGCTACTTGCTTGAGAAGTAGCGGCTCCGGTCTCGTAAACTGACATACGGCCGGGAGAGCGGTGTGCTGACCACATGCCCCTCCATATCCGCATCCAGTGACGCCTGTGGGTTGAGGATGACACGGCGGCCGGTCGGTACCGTTGGGCCTTCCAAGGTCTGTTTGGAGAGAAAGAGTATCACCCCCTGAAAGTGTGTAACATCATCACGGAATCAATCTGTATGTCTGCCACTGAAATGCGAAACAATCACTCTCCAGTTGACAATAAGCAGACAGTGGTGTTCGGTAATTAGTGTTCTGCTCCTAAATTTCCTCCTCACTTGTAATGAGAAGCCAACGAAAAGTGTCGGCTGGCATAATTACGTGTGAAGTTTTGAGATAATTCCGGTGCTGCAATTCAGTGGGACGTGCACTCTCTCACGGAGTTCACGCTTACGCACACATTCAGAGATATAAATTCGCACGTCCTCAAAAACAGTGCGTTCACTATGCGACAAGTTAATAATCCCCGAATACGCGAGTTTCGCATCGTGGCTGTAACTATGTAGTGTTGCATCCTGTGTGCCAATTATTAGCGCCAAACAACAATACGCTATGCTCGTTATCTCGTCTGTCTTCTGTTTCCTCTAGTTTGAACGCTTATTCGCACATACAGTCGAATGGTAGTCAACACTGGTGGACTGTCTGCGTATGCTCGTTCGCGTGTGTTCGCCTCCATTCGCTGCGGTGTAAGCCAGCCTCAGCTTTGAGCTGCTCGGATAGACACGGAGATCCGGCGACGCAGACAGACCGGAAGGATGCTTCTATTCCGAGAACGCGCCGCTGTCTCCAGACTTCTCGGCGATGTGGTTCAGCCACACAACGCAGCAATCGCGCATGCCGTAGAGGATCGTCTGGACTCCCCGTTTTAAATAAGAAGAAATGTCCTAACATTCTGATCCACGCATTCAGTATTACGTACTTTGCCGCTTTATGCTTGCGAAAAATGGAATCTTTCAGCTCGAAGCCTGTCAGCTGTCTTAAAAAATATATTTGCGATCAAAAAATGTGAAGCACGCAAAGGAGAGGAGGAACAGAAAGGAAACTTCACCGTTTGAGATGATATGTGGTGTTGTTGCAGCGATTACAAAATAGAGTCAAATTTACAAACACCTTGGAAGTATGAGTCCACTTATCAGTATGACGTCGCACACCCTCCGGTCTCGGTGCATTCGCTGATTCGGCTGAGAAGGATTTCTCGAAAAGGCTGAGCTGGCCCACAACTTTTGTTCAAAATGGTTCAAATGGCTCTGAGCACTACGGGACTTAACATCTGAGGTCATCAGTCCCCTAGAACTTAGAACTACTTAAACCTAACTAACCTAAGGACATCACACACATCCATGCCCGAGACAGGATTCGAACCTGCGAACGTAGCAGTCCCACAGTTCCAGACTGAAGCGCCTAGAACCGCTCGGCCACTCGGGCCGGCACAACTTTTGTAATTGGTCGTTGGTATTCTGGATGCTGGCACCGGGATGTAGTTGACGACTGAGCTGATCACACATGTTTTCTGTCGGAGATAGATCTGTAGATCTCCCCCCCCCCCCCCCTCCCCTACTAGCCAAGGTGTGAATTCATATACCAATGATTCCCCCCACCATGATGCCAGGAGTAACAGCGATGTGCCTCTCCAACGTTGGAATGATGGTATCTCTCCATGGGTCGCCGCCATACTCACCGACGAGTGTCGTCCAGGGTAGTACAGAACTACGATTCATCGCTGACCACTCTCCGACACCAGTCATCAGCATTCCGCGCTTCCCAGTCACGACACGTCTCCAAATGGGCCACGTGTGTTGTGTAAATGGCAGTGTATCCATTGGATGGTAATTCCCTACTCAGGCTGCTGGTATCTCCGACGAATGATGTGCGATGACACACAATGTTCCAGAGAGTCCATTATTTGTTCTCGAATGGCAGCCACAACTGGTGTAGGGGTTACGGTGTCCTTGATGCGTAATATGGCGGTCCTCCCAGCCGTAACTCTGACGACGAGTCTGCCTGCCCCCACGTTCCCATGTAGTCCAACATCGGAAGAAGGAAGGAGGAAGATTAAGGTTTAACGTCCCATTGACATCGAGGTCGCTTGCTACAAAAAGTGCGCGCTTACGGTATATCCAATGACATATGCGGTTGGATAGTTTTCTGAACGGGGTAACTTCAACAGAAACAAGAGTAACTTCAGATATGCACCAGAGCAGCGTAATAGGTCCTCTGCTTTTTACGATTTACATAAACGATCTGGTTGATGGTACTGACAGCGGCCTTAGACTGTTTGCCGATGATGTTGTAGTCTACAGAAAAGTAGTATCACACGAAAGTTGTGAACAAATCAATGAGGATTTGCAGAAAATAAATACGTGGTGTAATGACTGGCAGTTATCTCTCAATATTAGTAAGTGTAACCGACTGCGTATAACAAGGCGAAAATCCCCATTAATGTATGAGTACAAAATAAATGATCAGTCTTTGGAAGCGGTACCGTCAGTCAAGAATCTGGGTGTGGCTATTCGAAATGATCTCAAATGGAATGATCAGATTACTCAAGTAACGGTTAAGGCGAACTCTAGATTGCGGTTTATTGGTAGAATCCTGAAGCGATGCAGTCCGTCAACAAAGGAAATAGCTTACAATACGTTAGTTCGTCCAGTCTTAGAGTATTGTTCGTCTGTATGGGACCCTTACCAGTTGGGTCTGATTCAAGAGATTGAGAAGGTCCAAAGAAGAGCGGCAAGATTCGTGACTGGTACATTTATCCACGGCGAGACCGTTACAAATCTCATGGAAAGTTTGAAGTGGGACAGACTTGCAGATAGACGACGTGCTAAACAGAAGGGGCTGCTCACTAAATTCCGAAATCCGATCTTCACCGAGGATGTAGAGCATATATTATTACCCCCAACTTTCAAATCGCGTAATGATCATCATTCAAAGAAAAGGGAAATAAGAGCTCGTACTGAGGCGTTCAGACAGTCGTTTTTCCCTCGCGCGATCCGCGAGTGGAACAGAGGGGGGGAAATATGACTTTGGTGCGAATTGTGCCCTCCGCCACACACCGCTTGGTCGCTAGCGGAGTATATATGTAGATGTAGATGTAGGTCATTAGAGAAGACAAAGCACAAGCTCGGATTGTTTTCAAGGGTAGGGGACAAAATCAGCCGTGCCCTTTCAAAGGTGTCATCGCAGCATTTTCCTGGAGCAATTTAGGGAAATCTCTGAGAACCTAAATCACGTTGATAGGACGCTCGGATTGCTTTCAAGGTTGGAGGAGAAAATCGGCCGTGTCCTTTCAGAGATGCCATCCCAGCATTTCCCTGGAGCCATTGAGGAAAATCAAGGACAACCTAAATCACGATCATGGGATGCAGACTTGAACCTTCGCCCTCCAGAATGCGAGCGCAGTGTGCTAACCACTACATCACCTCACCTCCCTCGGTTCCAACATCAGTCCACTGTCACATCCGAATACCCCACAAACCTAGATACTGCATGATTTGACCAGGTGGCTGAATGGAAACTCTGTCGGGTACTGATAACGTTGTTTCACGTCTACGTGTCCTTGACAGTGATCGTTCAACATCTGACTTTTTTTTTTTTTACTTTATTGTTATTTTGACACCTGAACAAGCAGATAGGCTGGCAGCAGCACAATACGCCGCTCTTCAGCCGAAGAGAGTACAAGGAAATAAACAGAGAAGAGACATCACTTAGAAAAACGGCGGGAAAAAACAGTAGACACAGGAACATAAAAACACAAGAAGCCGTTCACACTCGATGACAATCCACACTACGAACTGTTGACACGACGCACAAACACTGAAGAAGACGATGGCACTGGTGAACAATGGAGTGTGACGGCGAAACTGAACACTAAACATGACGGCACACACGATACACTGATGGCGGTGATCTCCGGCGCGCGAATGTCCACTGAGCGTGTGCGAGTCCGGGGACCTGCCAAGAGGGGAACAGGGGTGAGGTGGGGGAGAGGGGAGGAAAAAAGGATGCCAATGGCTTAGGAGACGGGGGCAGGAGGAGAGGAACAGGGGAGGGGAGGCCCGGGGGAGGAGGGGGGAGAAAAGGAGGATGGAGGGAAAAGGGAGAGAAGGGAGGGAGGGTGCCCAGAGGAGTAAGTACAGGAGGAGGGCGGGAGGATCAAAGTTGGTAGGAGGGGTAGATGGAGGGGAGGAGGGCATCATCAGGGAGAGGGAGCTGGCGGAAGCCACCTTGGGAGAGGGTAAGGAGGGTGGAGAGATGGAGACCGGGTGGGACGTGCGAATACAGGCGCGGCAGCGGGCGGGGGTGGGAGAGGATTGGGGAGACGAGCGGGTGAGGAGGATCGAGTTTGCGGGAGGTGTACAGGATCCGTATCCTTTCAAGGAAAAGGAGGAGGTGGGGGAAGGGGATGAGATCGTAGAGGATCCGCGTGGGGGAGGGGAGACGGATGCGATAGGCGAGGCGGAGAGCATGACGTTCAATGATTTGGAGGGATTGATAAAAGGTAGGGGGGGGCGGAGATCCAAGCCAGATGGGCATAACAAAGGATAGGGCGGATGAGGGATTTATAGGTGTGGAGGATGGTGGAGGGGTCCAGACCCCACGTACGGCCGGAGAGGAGCTTGAGGAGACTGAGTCGGGAGCGTGCCTTGGCTTGGATTGTCCGGAGGTGGGGAGTCCAGGAGAGGCGACGGTCTAGGGTGACGCCAAGGTACTTAAGGGTGGGAGTGAGGGCGATAGGACGGCCATAGATGGTGAGATAGAAATCAAGGAGGCGGAAGGAAGGGGTGGTCTTGCCTACAATGATCGCCTGGGTTTTGGAGGGATTGACCTTGAGCAACCACTGGTTGCACCAAGCGGTGAACCGGTCAAGATGGGATTGGAGAAGGTGTTGGGAGCGCTGTAGGGTGGGGGCAAGGGCAAGGAAGGCGGTGTCATCGGCAAACTGGAGAAGGTGGACGGGGGGTAACGGCGGCGGCATGTCCGCCGTGTACAAAAGGTACAGAAGGGGGGAGAGGACGGAGCCTTGGGGCACACCGGCGGAGGGGAAAAAGGTGTAGGAATCTGTGTTATGGATGGTGACATAGAAAGGACGGCGGGAGAGAAAGGAGCCGATCAGACGGACGACATCTGACGCTGTTCACCCCCCTTATATACCCTACCAGACCTGGTAACGACACTAAGCGTAAACAACATTGTCGCACTCTGGTGGCTGTACAAACAGTCAGAGAGAACTGCGACTGTAATCATTTACGTATCTGCTGGCGGTGTGTACATGTACCATGTTGCAGTGACGTATGACCATGTCTTTAGGTGCTTCACTTTTTTCATTAGGCAGTGTAATGCTCTGTTTTAAGATCCGTTGCGAACTCATCGGAAATCCTGTGTTTACATTAGTGCGCTATGGGCACAACAGAAATAAGGTCACTAACTGAATTTGACCCCTATTGAAAGCGAAAGGTGTAAATAGTCATAAGTGGATGCATGCTTCAAAGTCACTTGTCAGTTCCAGATTCGTATCCACGTCACGTTATAGAAATTAGGGTCGTTTTAGATACCATTGCGGGTGTACTTTATCCTCTTTGTCAGGTATAGTTAAAAAAAAATCTCTCGACATACATAAATGCACAGAACTTTGTAAAATGTTCATATCAGTACAGTGATTAGGTGGCCTACTTCAGGCACTATATTGGGCGATTCAGTTGCACCGGCTAATTTGTTTTATGCTCTCCGCACTGCATCTACTCGTATATCACGAACATCATTCAGACAGGCGACAGCCACATAATCGATATGAGTTCCTCGCAGAGTCCTGGCCAACTGTTAGTAAATGCGGCCATATCGTGAGAAATACATGTAAGGACTGACTTACACAGTATTTTTGGATCATCCCATACCGTACTTCTGCTATACTTGTTCAACTGCCTCTAATCTTTGTATAATTAGTAGCGTAGTCGTACAGGTTTTGGATGTCTATGTCAGTTTATTCCGTTCATTGTACTTAATCTTTCGAAAATGGTGCGTGTTTCACCATCGGAAACAATGAAATTAACAAGAGATATCAAAATGAGAGGTGTGGAAGCAACAACGTTTCGGTATGTAACCCAGTTAAAAGATGAAACTTCCTGGCAGATTAAAACTGTGTGCCCGACCGAGACTCGAACTCGGGACCTTTGCCTTTCGCGGGCAAGAAGGTAGGAGACGAGGTACTGACAGAAGTAAAGCTGTGAGTACCGGGCGTGAGTCGTGCTTCGGTAGCTCAGTTGGTAGAGCACTTGCCCGCGAAAGGCAAAGGTCCCGAGTTCGAGTCTCGGTCGGGCACACAGTTTTAATCTGCCAGGAAGTTTCATATCAGCGCACACTCCGCGGCGGAGTGAAAATCTCATTCAGTTAAAAGATTATTACATAGCCATGTCGTTTTATTCAACCTTACATGACGGAACAATGTTGTTGGACACTTTGTTCTGGAGATGCGAAGCACACTGTCAAAATGTCGCAGAATACCTGGGAAAGTATACGAAGGCATTTTACAATTAGTCATAATGTATGGGTTATGTTCAGAAAACTACTTTAGCATTGGGTTATATACCGTAAAGGTATTTCCACATTTCCCATTTTGATATCTCCTCTTAATTAAGTTGTTTTCGATGGTGAAACAAACTTTATAAGGCAACGTTTCTGAACCATTTACGTAAGATTAACTGCTATAAATGGAATAAACTTGCAGAGAAATCCAAAACCTGTGTTTGACTTACATCGCTAACTACGCAGAGGAAGACAGAGACACTTGAAGAAGTATGGCAGAAGCAAAAATACCTAGTAACTCATGGCCAAACCTCACTTGTATTTTTCCAGTATGATTCCGTTTGCTAACAGTTACCCAAAGCAATCGATTACGCGGCTCTCGCCTGTCTTGATGACGTTCCTGATACAGACGTACTGCATAAGGCGGATAAGTAGGGGCAGCTGAGTCAGCTTGTACACTCCTGGAAATGGAAAAAAGAACACATTGACACCGGTGTGTCAGACCCACCATACTTGCTCCGGACACTGCGAGAGGGCTGTACAAGCAATGATCACACGCACGGCACGGTGGACACACCAGGAACCGCGGTGTTGGCCGTCGAATGGCGCTAGCTGCGCAGCATTTGTGCACCGCCGCCGTCAGTGTCAGCCAGTTTGCCGTGGCATACGGAGCTCCATCGCAGTCTTTAACACTGGTAGCATGCCGCGACAGCGTGGACGTGAACCGTATGTGCAGTTGACGGACTTTGAGCGAGGGCGTATAGTGGGCATGCGGGAGGCCGGGTGGACGTACCGCCGAATTGCTCAACACGTGGGGCGTGAGGTCTCCACAGTACATCGATGTTGTCGCCAGTGGTCGGCGGAAGGTGCACGTGCCCGTCGACCTGGGACCGGACCGCAGCGACGCACGGATGCACGCCAAGACCGTAGGATCCTACGCAGTGCCGTAGGGGACCGCACCGCCACTTCCCAGCAAATTAGGGACACTGTTGCTCCTGGGGTATCGGCGAGGACCATTCGCAACTGTCTCCATGAAGCTGGGCTACGGTCCCGCACACCGTTAGGCCGTCTTCCGCTCACGCCCCAACATCGTGCAGCCCGCCTCCAGTGGTGTCGCGACAGGCGTGAATGGAGGGACGAATGGAGACGTGTCGCCTTCAGCGATGAGAGTCGCTTCTGCCTTGGTGCCAATGATGGTCGTATGCGTGTTTGGCGCCGTGCAGGTGAGCGCCACAATCAGGACTGCATACGACCGAGGCACACAGGGCCAACACCCGGCATCATGGTGTGGGGAGCGATCTTCTACACTGGCCGTACACCACTGATGATCGTCGAGGGGACACTGAATAGTGCACGGTACATCAAAACCGTCATCGAACCCATCGTTCTACCATTCCTAGACCGGCAAGGGAACTTGCTGTTCCAACAGGACAATGCACATCCGCATGTATCCCGTGCCACCCAACGTGCTCTAGAAGGTGTAAGTCAACTACCCTGGCCAGCAAGATCTCCGGATCTGTCCCCCATTGAGCATGTTTGGGACTGGATGAAGCGTCGTCTCACGCGGTCTGCACGTCCAGCACGAACGCTGGTCCAACTGAGGCACCAGATGGAAATGGCATGGCAAGCCGTTCCACAGGACTACATCCAGCATCTCTACGATCGTCTCCATGGGAGAATAGCAGCCTGCATTGCTGCGAAAGGTGGATATACACTGTACTAGTGCCGACATTGTGCATGCTCTGTTGCCTGTGTCTATGTGCCTGTGGTTCTGTCAGTGTGATCATGTGATGTATCTGACCCCAGGAATGTGTCAATAAAGTTTCCCCTTCCTGGAACGATGAATTCACGGTGTTCTTATTTCAATTTCCAGGAGTGTATATAATACAGTGAAATTTCAGGCTGATTGACAAAATTTAAAAGCGGCCCCGTATTGTCGAGTACTCGCGCTGTTCATTTACCTTTCTCTAACTTCGCAGAGGCGCGTGTGTTGTTCATTCCCTTTGTTTGCGCCTCCCCCCGGTGTGTACAGAACCGCATGGCGGCTGTCTGCTGCCCGTGAGGCCGGCGCCTGTGACTGGTGAGACAGCGACTGGGAAACGGAAATGGCGACCCATAAATCTCGGCCAGACGTTCGCCTAGAAGGTCTGCAGGCGCCAGCCGCGGACCAGGCCAGGCGTGCAGCGGGCAGCCTAATGCACAGGCGATGCTCGTTTCACGCAACTTCAAGACGCTTGCCCTTACGCTACGATTCGTTTGTGCATGCATTTGTGCAAGCAAAAAAATCGCCGCAAACTTCTTGCGTCGAAACGACGGACTGACAATCTACTGCCGAACCGCCATCTGTGAGTCTAAAGAAAGGAACTTCAATGTTTTATAACCATTACTCGAATGCAACCTACTTGGGACCATTTGGAGAAGCCGATTTTTGACATCGCATTCCTTTCCTTTTTTAGCTTACCAACGAGTGTTAATTCTTACTCTATATTGTTCTCTTCATTCTTCTGTTCATGTCCCTCCTCTAGCCTTTCGTATTTTCTTCTGTAAACACTTAACTTTTTGTAGCTTTTCCCTGAATTCATGCTAGTTTTTATGTCTGTCTGTTATTCCTAACTCCTCCAAGGCTTTCCTAACGTCTATAAACAGTGATTTTTTTATTTAAAATTTTTATTAAAGAAGTTGAATACTGTTTATGTCAGCCCCTTGTTGTCCATTCTTTTTGTGGAGTCATTAAATGTAATCCTGCACTTTCTGATTGTATCTTTTCTATTCTGTTTTTCATAGACCATCTTGTCATTTCTTGAATTTTCAAATCCCGTTTTCGTACTCCGGATCCAAAATTTTTGGAATTGTTCTTCAGTCTTTCTTCTCCAAATTATTTAACTGTTTATCTGCATTTAAGGCGAGTCATTTGAAGCATAAAGACAGGTTATTTTCATCACCACATTGCGATGTCCAATTTTGAATTAATACATACCGATTTTATTGTAGACGCTCTCTCTTAAGTAGGGTGCTATTTCCATTTTCCTGATTCTATATATGTTAGCTGCTTTGTCCAGAGCATCTGGCAAGATTATTTTTCTCAAGTACTTAAATTCTGAATCTCAGTTTTTCCATATTTTGATTCCATATATTTTGGTGCACCTTTAACATTGGTCATTTGTACGGCTTTTTCGAAAGAAATTTGTAATTCAGTTTCTTCTTTTACCGCTTGGAGAATGTTTCTCTGTGCTGTTTCATCTTGTAGGTCCTCGGCTAAGCTTGCTAAATCATCTGTAAAAGCTAAGCAATTTCAAGGTTCTCTCTCTTACTTCCAAGTTTCGCTTTATTTGTCCCCTCATTCTCAGTTCTTTCTCCCCTTTATCGTGCTGTTTTCTCTTAAATAACAACTGAATAATAATGGAGACCGCCCATCCCCCGTCTCACGCATATTCTAATTTCGAAAGGTTTTGATATTTCGCCTAAAAATTTAACTTTATAAACTTCAACGTTATGTTAATGATTGCCGTTAATATATTAGCAGAGTCTAACATATGTATTTATTTACCTTCCTTTATTTATCTATACCTGTTTCTTTCCTTCCCTATCTTTCCGATTGTAGCATTTTGTTTTACTCTGAAACGGCATCTCCTGATAAGTGCGTATGTTTCCTTTGTTCCAGGAGAATGGCGATGTTGTCAAGCAAATGCTACAGATTTGCCAGTAAATTTCTCTGCAACAAAAGAATATGGGGGATTTGATAAACACAAATACAGAATGTGGAAGATTTTATTAAGAACTCCCATATTTATTTAAGAGCGAAAGTTACAATTCGGATCATGGCGTAGCAGAGCATCTAATTACGCAAAAATGCGTCCTCCTTATATGGCGCTCAGGAAACCAAAGACGACTATCTCATCTACTACAGACAAAGGGAAAAACGACAGCAGAGACGTAATTGCTAAAAGATAGCATCCTACCCGAAAAATATCATCACGAATCAACATACTCTCCCACGAAAGAAATGGAAGACTACTGTCGCTGATGGGCGATGTGTGTTTCCTTGGCAGTCAGTCCTACAAAATCCTGTAAAAAAAAACGGCAAACAAAGTATCAGAGTTGCAAAGAAAGATCTAGACCAGTGAGAGTCTAACTGCGGCCCGAGGGCCGCATGCGAACTTATAAATTATTTGATTAACTTCTCATGGCTGGAATTCACAGTCGTATTATATTTCTTAAAATACATCATAGTCGCCGTTGGCTGTCTTAAGTACAGTATTTATTATTACGATTGCAATTTCGGCCTTACGGCCATTTTCAAGTAACAATGCAAAAGTTACCTAACCACAAAAAACAAGCACATGGAGTATATAAATAATTAAAGAAACATTTCACTAAGATAGTAGCGTAATTATAAAAATTGGTGAGAAATATCCATAACTTACATTCTGTCAGAATATAAGACTGCCATGACATTAGTACATGTCGTCGTCTTTTTTTTTTCTTTATTGTGATTTCATTTTCATTACCCTGCCCCATATGGGGTATGTCGTCGTCGATAATGAAGCCTTTTGACAGCGAGAGTCCTACAAGATCCGATGAATACGACACTTATTACATCGTAAAATGTTGTTAAATATCACAAATAAAAGCTCAGGTGCACTGACAACATGTGGAGCTAAATCTGTTGGCGCGAAAATA
This sequence comes from Schistocerca serialis cubense, assembly GCF_023864345.2. Taxonomy (NCBI): domain Eukaryota; kingdom Metazoa; phylum Arthropoda; class Insecta; order Orthoptera; family Acrididae; genus Schistocerca; species Schistocerca serialis. The sequence goes on from NC_064638.1 coordinate 111,590,177, forward strand.
CATTTACCAAAGACACTGCATGCATACCAAGGATACAACTTATAAGCATTATATCGTAAAGTCTTTTCGTCTGTCGCCATCATACAGCTTTCTAAATAGTGCTATGATTGTAAGGGGCAGTAGGACAGGATGGGAATATTTATTTATAACATAATAGGCAATAATACATGTGTTATCTGTTAAAAAGCTCTCACATTGACTTAAGTGCTCGTAAATGAGATGAAGACAGAGCTATGATAAATATATACTTTGTGTGCGTATACATTTTACGAAACTGGCGTAAAACGCTGGCCAGCAATCCAATTCATCCGCACAAATACAGGATGCCTCCTTCAACCAGACTTTATTATAGCAAGCAAGACTACGTAAATATGTATACTATTCCATCGAAATTGCTTAAAATGTTTTCGATAAGAGTCCAAAAATAACTATACAGTTTTATGAATCACTGTTGAAGTTGATCTTAATGAAATGTTTGTTTAATTATGTATATACAACTTGTGCTTAATTTTTGTGTTTTTTGTTTTTGTTTAGGTAACTTTTGCAGTGTTACTTGAAAATGGCCGTAAGGCCGAAATTGCAATCGCAATAACAAATATTTCATACAATCAACGGCGACTATGACGTCTTTTAAGAAATATCAATTATTCTTGCTGTCCGCTGTTCTCAGCCGTATTTTACAACGTGCGTCTGACAAAATTCGGTGAACGGTCTCAGGAAATAAAGGAAACAAAGGTTATCAATAAAGTGCCTTTACTGGCCTGTAAACTAACCACCATTAACTAAAACACACTTCTGACGCAAGTAGTAAACGCTGCTTGTGGAACCGCTCGAAGCATCGTGGTCACGCAAACCCTTCTATAAGCGTAAGCCTTTCCAGAGCTAAATTGTGGCCGGGAAACAAAAAGAACTCTATCCGCGCCAAATCTGAGAATGAAGAGAGTGTTAAAGAAAAGTGATCTTGCGTTGACCGAGAAAGCAGAGCACGCGGACATTGCGGGTATGCAACAACGCGCGGCCACGGTCCTTCGGACGATTCCATAAGAATCTGATATCAGAAGTGTGTTCTAGCTAATGGATTAAGTAACATCCCCGCAGTCTGGTATCTCTACGGTTTCTAATCATCAGTGACTGGCTCCAGCTGGATATGAGACACCTGAAAAAACTTTTCGATTCTCTTAAATGTCCAACTGAGAACATTGTCAAGCCAAGAGCCGGGGTTACAAAGTATTCGCATGATGTCTTCCAGGATTGAATATACATGCAGTACACAGTGTGTCCCAGAGTGCTACGTCTGTATTGTCAAGGACATGTATGATAACATCAAAAGTTCTTAGTCCTGCAGGCGTCAACGAAGAATTGGAGGTAAGGTCATTCGTCTGGCCATTAATATATCTCAGGACATCTACAGTACAGAACAGCGTAGACACTTTCATACACTGCATTCCAGTAGTAGAATCTCTACGGGAAAATTCAAGACGGTTTTATTTGGCACGGGGCTAGGACGTTGAGTATGTAGGACCAAAACGGAGTATATGTATTGCAACTTTTCACGAATGGCCACCACTTAGAAATCGAAATTACACCTAGAGAATGTCCTTGTAACACCAATCGATAAACTCAAGTACTTCTTCCACGGATGAAGAAATTGAAAACCGTGTAAAACTATTTGGTCGAAATGAAGGTCATTAGTGCCATGTGTGATGCGAAAATGTCTATCGAGGTGAAAGGTAGTACAGTATATACAAATTGGCCAAGTGCCAGTGGGTCTCGCGAACTGAGGGTTCCGTACATAGTTATGAGTATAAAACCGTCATCCATGACGGGAATCAAAAATCTCTACGATTTTTGCCTATAATAGATATCGATACCGACAAGATATCGGTCCTGGGAATTCCAAGACCACATGAAAATCTATACAGTCGTTCGTGAGACTAGCCCGGTCATGCAAAAAGTGGCGAGCAGAGGACTTCAGTTTATATGCCAGTAGCCGGCCTGGGTGGCCGAGCGGTTCTAGGCGCTACAGTCTGGACCCGCGTGACCGCTACGGTCGCCGGTTTGAATCCTGCCTCGGGCATGGATGTGTGTGATGTCCTTAGGTTAGTTAGGTTTAAGTAGTTCTAAGTTCTAGGGGACTGATGACCTCAGAAGTTAAGTCCCATAGTGCTCAGAGCAATTTTATATGCCAGTATGTACAAAGAGAAGATTTAATAAAATATTTTTTTACTTATTAAAGTATCACTACAACTTACATTTGCATGCGATAATATTTTGACGTATGATCACTGAAATGTGACTTCTTAAGGCAAAAGGATAATTTCATGCATTATAATTACAATTTAACAATTTTCGGATTTTTTCCCTTAATTGTGCTGCGAATCCTCGCTTCTTGCAAAATTTGATATTCTAGGCCAACAAGAAGTACCCCATATGTTTTGATGAGCGAGTTTGCCAGTATCAAAATATGAGACATAAATGGCCGTATCTTTTTACTGCATTGACTTAGAAGCTTAAATTTTTTACACCGCCAAGGGACCGTGGACCTTAGTATGTAACATTAACTTCAAGTCGATGCCTCTACCCGTTCCTGACAAAGGTTCTTAAGTGTCGGACCGCATATGGACAACAAACAAAGCGATTCTACAATACTGACCATTAACATTGCTACACCAAGAAGAAATGAACATGATAAACGGGTATTCATTAAACAAATATATTATACTAGAACTGAAAAGTGATTATATTTTCACGCAATTTGGGTGCATAGATCCTGAGAAATCAATACCCAGAGGGGTCAGGGATTTTCTCTGCCTCGTGATGACTGGGTGTTGTGTGATGTCCTTAGGTTAGTTAGGTTTAAGTAGTTCTAAGTTCTAGGGGACTGATGACCATAGCTGTTAAGTCCCATAGTGCTCAGAGCCATTTTGAAATCAATACCCAGAACAACCACCTCTAGCCGTAATATCGGCCTTGATACGCCTGGGCATTGAGTAAAAAAGAGCTTAGATGGCGTGTACGGGTACAGCTGCCCATGCAGCGTCAACACGATACCACAGTTCATCAAGAGTAGTGACTGGCGTATTGTGACGAGCCAGTTGCTCGGCCCCCATTGACCAGAGGTGTTTGATTGGTGAGTGATCTGGAGAATGTGCTGGCCAGGGCAGCAGTCGAACATTTTCTGCATTCAGAAAGGCCCGTACAGGACCTGCAACATGCGGTCGTACATTATCCTGCTGAAATGTAGGGTTTCGCAGGGATCGAATGAAGGGTAGAGGCACGGGTCGTAACACATCTGAAATGTAACGTCCACTGTTCAAAGTGCCGTCAGTGCGAACAAAAGGTGACCGAGACCTGTAACCAATGGCACCCCATACCATCACGCCAGGTGATACGCCAGTATGGCGATGACGAATACACGCTTCCAATGTGCGTTCACCGCGATGTCGCCAAACACGGATGCGACCATCATGATGCTGTAAACAGAAACTGGATTCATCCGAAAAAATGACGTTTTGCCATTCGTGCACCACGGGTCGTCTTTGAGTACACCATCGCAGGCGCTCCTGTCTGTGATGCAGCATCAAGGGTAACCGCAGCCATGGTCTCCGAGCTGATGGTCCATGCAGCTGCAAACGTCGTCGAACTGTTCGTGCAGGTGGTTGTTGTCTTGCAAACTTCCCCACCTGTTGACTGTGGGATCGAGACGTGGCTGCACGATCCGTTACAGCCATGCGGATAAGATGCCTGTCATCTCGACTGCTAGTGATACGAGGCCGTTGGGATCCAGCACGGCGTTCCGTATTACCCTCCTGAACCCACCGATTCCATATTCTGCTAACAGTCATTGGATCTCGACTAACGCGAGCAGCAATGTCATGATACGATAAACCGCAATCGCGATAGGCTACAATCCGACCTTTATCAAAGTCGGAAACGTGATGGTACGCATTTCTCCTCCTTACACGAGGTATCACAACAACGTTTTACCTGGGAATGCCGGTCAACTGCTGTTTGTGTACGAGAAATCGGTTGCAAACTTTCCTCATGTCAGCACGTTGTAGGTGTCGCCACCGGCGCCAACCTTATGTGAATGGTCCGAAAAGCTAATCATTTTCATATCACAGCATCTTCTTCCTGTTGGTTAAATTTCGCGTCTGTAGCGCGTTATCTTCGTGGCGTAGCAATTTTAATGGCCAGTAGTGTATAATGTTCCGTTCTTACAGATTGAAGTATGGAACCCTAAAAACGAACTATAAGTCCAGTTCTAACGGTTCAGAATGTTGGGCTATGCTCAAATCACACGAACGGAAGCTCGAGATTTGAAAGACAAGGCTGCTGTGCTCGTCTGGAGGAATGACAGTAAGAAACGAACACAGCCAAGGCGCGTTTGGCATAGGAGGAAAGCCTCAAGTGAATCGCATACGCTAGTACGGGTATTCAGCGCCGTGCACCTGAACATATAACAAGAACAGGTACTTGGCAGAAAAGAACCGAAAAGAAGCGCTGGACGCCCGTCGAATTCATGGATTAAGACAATAAAGAACGATCTGAAAACGGTGAGACTGCACCTTGAAAAGACGCAGATACGTTCATAAAAGCGTAACAAGACTAGGAGGGCAGATCGCAAGAGACATGGAAAATAATGCATTGAAGAAGACGATGAAAATCATTATTTAAATAAAAGTCAATTTTAATATACCACTTTTTAAATCGGACTAAAAAATATAAAATAATCCTCCTAGTTCCTGACCCCTAATAGAAAGTGGGGAAAATACGTGATTGTGAATTTTTTATATCTGTGAAACTATTCTGAAGATTAAAACGATAAACGTGGGGCTCACGCAACAGATAATAGTAAGATAGTTATGCCCTGCATTCACCACACGTGTTTCGTTGTAAATCTGGTAAGTACTTTCATATCTATTAAGTGTTCAGCACAACAAACTTTTAGGACTATCTGTATGGGGTTAAGAATCTGTATGGGATTAGGTGAAATTATGTTATACTTTTTAGTACGATTTACAAAAGTGGTACATTAAGAATTCATCTTTGTTTAAATAATTACCTTCTACTTTTTAGTCTCGCATGTGTGAAACTGTTCAATCGATTTCAAATTTTCTGACGAAATTACAACACAGGCATGCGGTAAAGTTCAGGTTTATTCCAGTTTCTCTCCAAAGGTCCCAACCTACGTATTGCTTCTTCCTATGTACAGTTTAATCATTACTCGTTTTTCCAGTGAACTGTTCGTGACTGGAACAGAAAAGGGGGGAAATGGCAGTGCTAGACAAGGTGCCCTCCCCCGCACACCAGACAAGAGAGCGAGTTAATATTGCAATATCATCCAGTTCTGGGCTATGTTGAAAGTTTCAAGCCTCTAGCTCATCGGGAAGATACGACGGTAAGTCAAATGAAAACATTAAATCTGTAATAACAAATCTAATTTTCGCGCCGTTATCCTGTAAGTTGGTAAGCGTGCTACAAACAGCGTACAGAATGGCCTTTAGGTGGCATCATAGTGCAGATGCACACACACCGTCGCAATATCAGTATAAAGATGGCCGCCCCACTTGCGACTTGCACCAGGGAAGAACAACTTTCCGTATTTCGGTTTTTGCGTAGTGAAGGTGTGAAACCTATTGAAATTCATCAACGAATGAAGGTTCAGTACGGTGATGCATGTTTGTGACAGCAGCAAGTCTACGAATGGAGTAGGAAGATCGCAGATGGTGCGACTTCAGTGGAAGATGCTCCTCGTCCAGGTCAGGCACAACGAGTTGTGACTCCACAGAACATTGCAGCAGTTGAAGCCATAGTGAAGTAAAACCGCCGAGTGACACTGAATGACATTGCAGCATGTTTACAGATTAGTCATGGGTCAGCACACCACACTGTGCATGATGTGCTCCAGTTTCACAAAGTGTCTGCAAGATGGGTGCCACGGCAGCTGACTCCTGAAATGAGAGAACGAGGTGTTGATGCTTGTGAAGAACTACTTCGGCGCTCTGAATGAGAAGGTGATGGCTTCCTTGCAAGAATCGTTACTGGGGACGAAACCTGGGTTCACTTCCACCAACAGGAAACGAAGAGAGCGAGCAAGGAATGGCGCCATTCCTAATCACCAAAACCAAAGAAGTTTCGAACAGAACCATCAGCAGGGAAGGTCATGCTGACTTTCTTTTGGGACGAAAAAGGCGTCATTTTGGAGCATTACATGCCTAGAGGGAGCACTGTCACCAGCGCATCATACACCTCCTAAAAAATCATCTGCGGCCTGCAATCAATTCAAAGCGATGTGGATTGCTGTCAGCAGGTGTCCTTTTGGAACATGACAATGCAAGGCCGTACAACAGTTGCAACAATCACAGACCTGCCTTTTGAGTGTCTTCCTCATCCACCATACTCACCAGACCTTGCCCCCAAGTGATTTTCATATGTTTGGACCACTCAAAGACACAGTGGGAGGGAAGAAGTTCCGTTCTGATGAAGAGGTACGCCACGCGGTGCATGAGTGGTTGCACGGACTACCAAAAGAATTTTTTTGTAAAGGAACTTATGCACTTTGTAAGCGCTGGAGGATTTGCATTGAGCGTGGGGGAGATTATGTTGAAAAGTGATACAGCTTTGTAACACAAATGGCGCTGAGCACTATGCGACTTAACTTTTGAGGTCATCAGTCCCCTAGAACTTAGAACTACTTAAACCTAACTAACCTAAGGACATCACACACATCCATGCCCGAGGCAGGATTCGAACCTGCGACCGTAGCGGTAGCTCGGCTCCAGACTGTAGCGCCCAGAACCGCACGGCCACTCCGGCCGGCACCTTTGTAACACTTCTGCACAATAAATAATAATTAAAAAAATATTTAACGTTTTCATTTGAATCACCCTCGCAGTCTAAAATCAGGTGCAATATTTGTACGGAACGGACAGACAAGCAGACCTAATAAGAAAGGATAAATTAAAAGACTAGTTTTCTGGGGGAGAAACTTCTTGTGCATAGTGTTCTTATACGCATAAGTACCCTCTACGTGCCGACATAGCGCCTATGTTTGATGGCGTGTTGCCAAGGCCGAGGTGGTTTTAGCTGTCCAGCTTTAGCTGTAAAGGCCGGTTCCCACTAGAGCGCGGCAGCGCGGCGTGCGGCAACGGCAGCGGCAAGCGTTTTCCGCGTTGACGCGGCGGCTCGCGGAATTGGCGTTCCCACCTGGAAGCGGCAGACGCTAGCGGTAGCCAATGACGGAAAGCCACTGAGGTACGGGCTGGAACCCACCGAAACGACCGGTGTGTTTGAATAACGATATCTTACACCTACATGAAGGAAAGACGAAGTTGGGTGAAGACATACCAATTTTTCATTTTCTGTACAATGTACTCTTTCACATATTTCATTATTCATGTTTTCTCATTTCAACATAAACAGATGTCATGACTACCGTTCATGATTGTTCACTATCCCCTAACATATTGAAACAATGTACGATAAAAGAGATTATTCAGATAGTTAAGCAAGACAAAAATTTAAAATTTGATACGGTAGCAGGTACAGGAAAGCACTAAAAACACAAAGGCTTGGGGGAAGGGATGAAAGTGGAAGCCACCTGATAGAATTTAGCACAGAGCACAATGTAATCATCGCCAGCACCTTGCTTAAGAATCATGAAAGAATAATACATACTTGGAACAAAGTTTTCGAAACCAGATTTTAAATTATAAGATATTTCCTGGTGCAGACGCAAACCTACAATAATTTATTGGTTACGAGCTGCGGTTTACAACTAAAGACACAGTAAACGGTAGCAAATTAAGGAAATGGAACTTGAATAAGTCAAGACCCACAGTTTTTCGATAATCTTAAAGTTACCGTAATGCAACAACTGACTGAAACAGAGAAAGGAATCCGCTAGAATACGAATGGATATCTTTGAGAGAAAAAGTGGTGAATGCAGCAGATTATGTGAACGGGAAGAAGGTACAGTAGAAATCGTTAGATAAAACGTGATATATTAAATTTGACACGAGGGAAATATATAAAAATGCAGCAAATAAAGTAGGCCATGGGAAATAGAAATGTCTAAACATGACGTTGACAGAAAGTCCAAAATTGCAACGCGATTTTGCACTTGGAAAACAGGGGAATGAAAATGAGAAAGAACAAAGAAAACTTTGCTCAAAGGAGAAGCAACTGCCAAGGACTCATCTGGCAAGCCAGAACTAAGCAAATAAGAGAAGGCTAGAAAGTGGAAGGAATATGTAGAGCGGAGAGGGGGAGGGGTTGTACAAACTAACATAAGCACAATGTTAGATTCCTGTGAAATGTCTGAACACGCAAGGTAATACTGATCCTACCACTTAGTTAAGTAGACACACTGAAGAACTGCGAAACTGTGTTTATAGCATTTGCATGTTTAGAGAAAGATTTTGACAATCTTAATTAAAACATTCTTTGAAGCTCTAAAACATAGGGCCACAAGATTATCTACAACTTGTACAGAAACGAAACTGCATTTCTAAGACTTTAATGACTTGCAAGGGAAGCAGTAATTGAGAAGGCAGAAGTAGAGAGGATATAAAATGAAGACTGTGAATAGCAACAAAAGCGTTCTGAAAAAGAAACTTTGTTCACATCGAATATAAATTATAATGATTGGGTACAATTTTACAAAGGTATTTGTGTGGAGTGCAGCCTTGTATGTAAGTGAAACGTGGGCTATGAACAGTTCTGTCAAGAAGACAATGGACGCTTTCAAAACGTGGTGATCAATAAGAATGCTGAAGATTAGATATGAGGATCGTGTAACTAAAGAAGAGGAACGGAATTAGAGCAGGAAGAGGAAGAGGAAATTACGGCACAACTTTGACTACAAGAGGGGTACGTTGACAGGACATATTATGAGGCGTCAAAGAGTGAGGACAAATGGGTTGGGTGATAGTATTCTGATAATAATCATCTGTTGAAGTGCTATTCTGCTGTTTTATCGATTAATGTAAGCAGTGAATTTACTATTCCATGCACTTCTCCACGAAACATTTAAACCAGAACTGAAATCAGCTGAACACCAAATCTTTCAACCACTGTCTGACAACTACTGCATTCTCTTTCAACTTTCTATAACTATCACTGGCTAGCCACACACACATAAAGATATGAGGAGGACAGAAATAAACAAACATTAGTTTTCAGCATATAATTCTTTAAATTGGCAACATGCACATAAACAAACCAAACTGGAAGGGACATGAGGTGAACACACTGTAGTTATGACTTCAAATCAGTGTTTTCAGTAAAATGTCTACAGCAAGTGACAGAAGAAAAAAGAGCGAACATGAAAATGTGCTTATGTTCCATAATCTAAGTTTTAGTTCAACCTCCAGCATGTGACCAGGTGAGGGGAAACGCAGATGTCCGCCAAAAACTCGATTCACTGTAAGTAATCAGTTGTTGTTGTTGTGGTCTTCAGTCCTGAGACTGGTTTGATGCAGCTCTCCATGCTACTCTATCCTGTGCAAGCTTCTTCATCTCTCAGTACCTACTGCAGCCTACATCCTTCTGAATCTGCTTAGTGTATTTATCTCTTGGTCTCCCTCTACGAGTTTTACCCTCCACGCTGCCCTCCAATACTAAATTGGTGATCCCTCGATGTCTCAGAACATGTCCTACCAACCGATCCCTTCTTCTAGTCAAGTTGTCCCACAAACTTCTCTTCTCCCCAATTCTATTCAATATCTCCTCATTAGTTATGTGATCTACCCATCTAATCTTCAGCATTCTTCAGTAGCACCACATTTCGAAAGCTTCTATTCTCTTCTTGTCTAAACTATTTATCGTCCACGTTTCACTTCCATACATGGCTACACTCCATACAAGTACTTTCAGAAACGACTTCCTGACATTTAAATCTATACTCGATGTTAACAAATTTTTCTTCTTCAGAAACGCTTTCCTTGCCATTGCCAGTCTACTTTTATATCCTCTCTACTTCGACCATAGTCAGTTATTTTGCTCCCCAAATAGCAAAACTCCTTTACTACCTTAAGTGTCTCATTTCCTAATCTAATTCCATCAGCATCACCCGACTTAATTCGACTACATTCCATTATCCTCGATTTGCTTTTGTTGATGTTCATCTTATATCCTCCTTTCAAGACACTGTCCATTCCGTTCAGAGTAATCAGTTATTCACGTAAAAAAAGATGTGAACTGTTTTATAATCTGCAAGTATCACATATCAAAACAAAACTGAATCATTCTAGATTCCACCGAAGATGCCTTAAAGTAAAAGGCGAAACGCGTCTTGAACCAATAAAGTACACTGGATAAAGAAAAAAACGTTTGTTACTTCCAAAGGAAATAATCAATAGCTGTAGGTAATTAGCAAATTACATCTTATGACATACCAGCAAATTAGTCTCGGTTTAACTTCTCATTACACATGCTATTAAATGCTGTTTAAAAAAATTAATCTTTCCCTTCCGAAAAAACTGTAGTTTCTTTCATATCTTGGTAGTTAAACAGATTTTGGATATTTATCATGCGACGAAATACATGAGTTTTTACAAGTTATCGTTTGCAAAAAAACACGTTTCGATTTCTTGAACCGTTTACGAAATTTGCAGTTGATACAACCACATGGTTTACGACGAGAAGGACGAAGTATCGGTCGCGTCGCGAGCGACCCGCGCCCGGTCACCGCACAGCCCGTCCGCCGACATATCATCCAATATCTCGAGAACGGTGATAGCTATCGTTCTGCTCTCAGCTTTAAAAACAATTTCGATATGTTGACTAAATTTCATACGCAATAATGTATTACCTAAAATGAACTGTACGCAAAGTCCACGCAATGTGTTTTTACCTCTGCACACTCATTCAAATTTCGTGTAAAGGTTTACGTAAATGCGATACAGCAAGTAACCACGACGAATAACGAAAAGAAATTCGGTCCTTTATCGAGAGAAGATATCAGGCTGTAACATGCCCAAGAATCAAATTTTTCTACCGAATAGTTTCCTTGGAATCGGATGATAAGTATTTCATAGCTGCCGCCGCGTCCGCGCCAGCGGTTCGGCGAAAGTTCGTGTGGCCCGGGGGTCCGTACCTGACGTCACGTTCAGCGCGTTCTGTGATTGGCGGCGCGCACCTGGAGCGCGGCACGCGGCAGCGGAAGCGGTTCGACATGGTCAAACCGCGACGCAGAGCCCGCCGCGCCTTGCCGCTGACGCCGTTTCCATGGCAACCACGCCGCTGACGCGCCGTTTTGACGCGCGGCAGCCCTAGTGGGAACCGGCCTTAAGAAGCTCCCCGCCTTCGCATTTCCTCCCCTGCACACCTGCGCTGAAAGCACTGCCCAGACATAGGAATCGTTAGCGCTAGGATTTCACCCGGAACAAGTCCCGCCCACTCACCACAACCGGCCACCGGTTCACCCCCGGCACTCAACCCCACCGGCCACCGGTTCCCCCCCGGTTTTCCCAGTCTTTGTTCGTGGACTGGGCATCGTTTCAGTTGACCCATGTGGTTTCCGCGTTCGGCTGCACGTTGCGGTAGAGCATTGTTCTTTTAGCCGATTTATTTAACATATTTCGCGTGTGAAGTGTTTTGCTTGTTAAAAGTGTTTCATCGTATATTGCGTGTAAAATAGATTTACAATAGATTATGCAAACAGACATAATGTTCAGACTTTTTGGAGTGAATGTTAAATTAATATCTTCTTAGGTGTTAAATTTTGCCAGATAGTTAGAAGGCATGGTCTCAGCTGTGCCAGCTACTTCCACAGCAAACATAAGAGAAAACAAGTTAGCAATGAATTCTTTAAATACGAGAACTCAGTATTCACATGAACAGCCTATGAACAAACATGCTTCTATGCGAAAAAAAGCACCCAAAACTAAAACTGGAAAACCCTACCCTAAAAGAATAAATTGCTTGGAGAAAGTGGAACCACAGTATACTTGACACTTCAGTTTCAGAACTCAGACAATATATGTGAAACAAGCACCAATGTTCACTATACTTCCAAAGAGCATCAAAATTACTTTGCACCGCATGAAGGACGTTTTACATATGTGAAACACTGCAGCATGTATTTCCTCCATAGCTACTCCGTGACAAACAAAGATATCATCATCACTATTATTTGTAAAAATGGTTTGAATGACATTTACGAAATTAATAAATCTGTTGGTTAAAAACAGACAGGGCAGAGAATAACGACAGATTATTTTCCTGAAACGTTTTCAACTGCATATAGGACACTAATCACACAGAAACAGCCACAATTCTTTATAACCTCGTTTATAATGCGCAGGGATGGCATTGAAAGAATTTACAAGTTAAAATTCACCCATTACCCATACAAATACTAACGAAATATGACATTTAAGCAAATATCTTACTGCTTTCATTAAGCATATCTACTTTACGGTATTCTTATATTCTTTAATGTTCGTGAGCTACTATGAGGGCCTACATAAACAAAACGACTTTGACTTATATCTGTATAATGTTGATTTTAGACAGTAGAGTTATTCGACTGCTTCCGTGGTTTTACTACCAACGTAACAGATTGAAGACCATTGTTTTCGCATCGTATGTTTGCTCTGTTGTATCCCTCAAATGAACGTATTATAATAAGTGAGTTAGTTAATGAAAATTTGTCATTATTGCCCTTAAATAACATCACGTTATTTTTTGTTTTCTCTTGCTGGCGATGCTTTCAATTCTCTATAAATATTTTTATTTCTTTATTAATACACATTCATATTATATTACTATCCAGAAAAACTTCAATTTCTTATCATTACTGAATTTCATCGCAGTCTAACGTGTGTTGGACTGAGACGATAGCAACTTCGCTGTAGCTTCCAGTTCGCGGAACTGGCGGCTGTTTAGGGGAGGGCCTTACACTACGGATAGGCGTGGAGGGGGGTGAATGGGCGGGACTTGTTCCGGGTGAAATCCTAGCGCTAAGGGCACGTCCCAGACATCTCCCCAGATCCGGGTCGCCCCTACCTGCTGCGTTCCAGCGGGCGCCGTAAACAGCCTCCCCAGAGCAGAGCCAGCCGATAACACCGAGCCTCCCCCTGCGTCGACCCGGCACGCCACAAAAAGTGCCCGCCGCGCCATTAATCTCGCGCACTGAATTCCTCGCGCCATTATCTCACGTCTGGTGCCTCCGAGTGTTTTAACAGTCAAACAACTTTCACTTACGAGCAGGGCAGAATGGTCTTCAAGGGGAGACTGGTCTTCATCTTGGGTAGACTTCTCTTCCTGCATAATTACTATTTTATTTCATTATTTACTTAACCTATTCAAATCATGCCCTTCAGACCCTCTCTTACATCGCACCAGGATTTCATATACAGGGTGGTCCATTGATCGTGACCGGGCCAAATATCTCACGAAATAAGCGTCAAACGAAAAAACTACAAAGAACGAAACTTGTCTAGCTTGAAGGGCGGAAACCAGATGGCGCTATGGTTGGCCCGCTAGATGGTGCTGCCATAGGTCAAACCGATATCAACTGCGTTTTTTTAAAATAGGAACCCCCATAGTTTATTACATATTCTTGTAGTACTTAAAGAAATATGAATGTTGTAGTTGGACCACTTTTTTCGCTTTGTGACAGATGGCGCTGTAATAGTCACAAACATATGGCTCACAATTTTAGACGAACAGTTGGTAACAGGTAAGTTTTTAAATTAAAATACAGAACGTAGGTACGTTTGAACATTTTATTTCAGTTCTTCCAATGTAATATATCTACCTCTGTGAACTTATCATTTCTGAGAATGCGTGCTGTTACAGCGTGGTTACCTGTAAATACCACATTAATGCAATAAATGCTCAAAATGATGTCAGTCAACCTCAATGCATTTGGTAATACGTGAAACGACATTCCTCTCAACAGCGAGTTGCTCGCCTTCCGTAATGTTCGCACACGTATTGACAATGCGCTGATGCATGTTGTCAGGCGTTGTCGGTGGATCAGGATAGCAAATATCCTTCAACTTTCCCCACAGAAGGAAATCCGGGGATGTCAGATTCGGTGAACGTGCGGGCCACGATATGGTCCTTCGACGACCAATCCACCTGTCATGAAATATGCTATTCAGTACGGGCTTCAACCGCATGCGAGCTATGTGCCGGACATCCATCATGTTGGAAGTACATCGCCATTCTGTCATGCAGTGAAACATCTTGTAGTAACATCGGTAGAATATTACGTAGAAAATCAGCATACATTGCACCATTTAGATTGACGTCAATAAAATGGGGGCATATTATCCTTCCTCCCATAACGCAGCACCATACATTAACCCGCCAAGATCGCTGATGTTGCACTTGTCGCAGCCATCGTGGATTTTCCGTTGCCCAGTAGTGCATGCTGGCCAGGGGTAGCCGAGCGGTTCTAGCCGCTACAGTCTGGAACCGCGTGACCGCTACGGTCGCAGGTTCGAATCCTGCCTCGGGCATGGATGTGTGTGATGTCCTTAGGTTAGTTAGGTTTAAGTAGTTCTAAGTTCTAGGGGACTGATGACCTCTGAAGTTAAGTCCCATAGTGCTCAGAGCCATTTGAGCCAATAGTGCATATTATGGCGGTTTACGTTACTGTTATTAGTGAATGAAGCTTCGTCGCTAAATAGAACGCGTGCAAAAAAAAAAAATCTGTCATCGTTCCGTAATTTCTCTTGTGCCCAGTGGGAGAACTGTACACGACGTTCAAAGTCGTCGCCATGCAATTCCTGGTGCATAGAAATATGGTACGGGTGCAATCGATGTTGATGTTGCATTCTCAACACCGACGTTTTTGAGATTCCCGATTCTCGCGCAGTTTGTGTGCAACTGATGTGCGGATTAGCCGCGACAGCAGCTAAAACACCTACTTGGGCATCATCATTTTTGCAGGTCGTGGATGACGTTTCACATGTGGCTGAACACTTCCTATTTCCTTAAATAACGTAACTATCCGGCGAACGGTCCGGACACTTGGATGATGTCGTCCAGGATACCGAGCAGCAAATAAATGTTCAAATGTGTGTGAAATCTTATGGGACTTAACGGCGCCGGCCGCGGTGGTCTAGCGGTTCTAGGCGCGCAGTCCGGAACCGCGCGACTGCTACAGTCGCAGGTTCGAATCCTGCCTCGGACATGGATGTTTGTGATGTCCTTACGTTAGTTAGGTTTAAGTAGTTCTAAGTTCTAGGGGACTGATGACCACGGATGTTAAGTCCCATAGTGCTCAGAGCCATTTGAACCATTTTTTGAACTTAACGGCTAGGGTCATCAGTCCCTAAGCTTACACACTGCTTAACCTAAATTATCCTAAGGACAAACACACACACACACACCCATGCCCGAGGGAGGACTCGAACTTCCGCCGGCACTAGCCTCACAGTCCATGACTGCAGCGCCCTAAACCGCTAGGCTAATCCCGCGCGGCACCGAGCAGCATACATAACACATGCCCGTTGGGCATTTTGATCACAATAGCCATACGTCAACACGATATCGACGTTTTCCGCAATTGGTAAACGGTCCATTTCAACATGGGTAATGAATCACGAAGCAAATACCGTCCGCTGTGGCGGAATGTTACGATAAAACCATGTACTTATACGTTTGTCACTATTAAAGCGCAGTCTATCACAAAGCGGAAAAAGTGGTCCAACAAAAACATTCGTATTTCTTTACGTACTACACGAATATGTAATAAAAAATGGGGGTTCCTATTTAAAAAAAAACGCAGTCGATATCCATTTGACCTATGGCAGCGCCATCTAGCGGGCCAACCATAGCGCCATCTAGCTTCCCCCCTTGAAGCTAGACGAGTTTCGTTCTTTGTAATTTTTGCGTTTGACGCTTATTTCGTGAGATATTTGGCCAGGTCACTATCAATGGACCACCCTGTATACTGTTTATCATCATTGTAATTACGTAAGAACCCAAAAAAATTTAATATGACAAATAGTAATAAAATAGCATTAACAGAAATAAAAATGATCTGTATGCATGTTGATTACTTGAAATTGATTATAAAGTCTTTATTACGCTGCTGCTAGGCCGCATTAAACCACTGGATGAAAGGATTGTAGGCCCCTATCAATGTGCCTTCGTCCTCAGACAATGGAATCTTGACCACATAATTACTCAGTCACATTATTATTCAGTCACTCATTAATAAGTAGCCGTTGCGAGACACTGGCCCTATGGTTCAAAGAAAATAGTGTACACACAAACTAATTGTTAACATAGGTGTTCGACAAAGTCAGCACCACGGTAAAATGTTTATGTTTAGCAAACAGGGGAAAACCAATGATCCTTGAACCTCCGAACGCTGCTAACGTGCGACAACTCAGTTATTTGGACACAATTATCCTGCAGAGGTTGTGTGTAGAAGCGCCATGGACAGCGTGAACTTAAACTATCAGCGAGGCGGTTTGCCGTGTACAGTTGAAGTAACGACGGGCCGCAAAGCAAGAAGGAGCACATTCGAATAGCGGTAGGTAATAAATTCTCATATGCTAAAGGCAAAAGCTGTCGTAAAATTGCTGAACTGTTACGAATGAAGAATAGTTTCCGATATAATAATAAGATTTCAGGAGGTAGATAAGATTGACAATCTACCCCATACGGGACGTCCAAGAACGTTTTTTCTGCGAGAAGAAACGAAAAATGATCCCTAGTTAAGCACTCCAAAACCCACTACTGAGATTGCCGAAAACATTCAATAGGGAATGCATCCAGAAACAATACGGATGGTGCTCAGAAGAGGAAAGTTTCACGGCCTTGTTTCAAGATGGAAGCCCTTCGCAAGTAAAATAAATCAAATAAAGAGAAGCTGTTTGCCAAAGAGCGTGTTAGAGAGGATAATATGTTGTGGAATGACGTTCTATTTGCTGACGACAGAATTTTTAAAGTATTTCAAACTGATGGAAGGATAAAGGTTTTGCGGCGACCTGGTACTGGGCTTCAAGATAAAAATCTCAGAGCAACTCAGAAGTATGGCGTTGGACTTGTAATGGCTTGAGGGTGCGTGCCAGCGAATGGAGTTGGTCAACTGGTTTCTATTGGGGAGTAAAATGGATCAATTTCAGGACCTCATAATAATGAGGGACAGTTCGCAGACGGTCGCCTAAAACCTGGGGATTGGGGAACAGTTTAACTTTTTAATCAGGAGAACGACTCGAAACATACGGCCTTGAATGAGAGTATACGGTTATCTAGAACTGCGTAGAAGTGAACTTGTCTAGAGGTGCTTCATCTGCTCCATCAATCAATCACCAGACTTCAACATGAATGAAAATCTTTAGGACAAATTTGATAAAGAACTAACGAAAACACCAATCATATCTAGAGAACAGCTGAAAACCGGGCTGCGAGAAGAGTGGAAGAAAATATCTCCCGAGTACACCCAGAAATTAGTAGGGAGCATTCCAAGTCGTCCTAGAGAAGTAATTAAGATGAAAGAAATGCCTACGACATATTGAATTTTTGTACTATAAGTAGAAAGAATAATTTTGTGCGATATTGGTTATGTTTTTGACTGTGTTTGTTAATTATTATGTTCATATTTGTAGTTTTTTTTAGAGGTACAATGGACAAGTATATTTTTACATTGCTTACAGGAACTTGTATTTACTTTATACCAGTGCTTTATTGTTGCTGAAATCACTAATACGAAGGGAAATTAATACAACATGTGTGTACGAATAATTATGTGAGTCACTGTAGTCTCAATCAACTTTTCAAGTACGTTTGGGCAACCAGCTATCACCAGCATTCACTGTTCGAAACGGATTGACATAAGAACATCCAATGGTGCCAATACCACTCAACTTAGCCTTGGAAAAAGTCAAACGTGACGCTTATCGACTCAGAGAAATACAGATGGTGGGAGAGATACAAGCCTGGCATTCACTGATGATGAGACTCTTGGTAACACCCTGATGCTACCCGATTTCTCCACAATGCGAAGAAAAAGGCTGTTGGTGACTGATGATAGAATATCTCATTGTATGACGTCTTCAAGCTCTGCTTCCTTACATTACTGTTGACGGGCATATCTTTGAACGAGTTCAAGAATTCAAGTACCTGGGATCCACACTGACCAATAAAAGAGAAGCAGAGGAAGAAGTGAATCAACGAATAATACGCGCAAAATCACATGTTCTTTGGTCTGCACAGATTATTAAATTTACGATTAATACCACAGAAGAATAATATCCAGTTGTTCATGACACTAGTATGGGCATTACTTTTATATGGTTGTGAACCCTGGGCGACACCAGCAACAACTGAAGAAGCAACTTGCGTCTTTGAGAGGATGGTACTTCGAAAAATCTATAGACCCGTCTACAAACCCATCGAAGCTAAATGGGAAATAAGAACAAAAGAAGACCTGTACCAGCTGTTTGGAAAGCGACACATTGGTCGAATGTCACGGCAGAAAAGGTTACAATGGTTTGGCCATATCCTTCGAGCTGATGGATCCCTCCCATACTGGATTCTCCTTTTTGAACCTACTGGAAAACGGCCAAGGGGACGTCCAGGGACGCCATGGAAGGATCGCGTATTAATAATCCTTAAATAAGTGGAACCAGCATCGATGGAAGATGAAGTCAGAGACTGGCAACGATAGATTCCAGTACGTATGTCCTCTGTTGTGATTTACTAACCTCCCTTTTTTTATTGTGATTTGGTGATGTGTTGTTTTATAATTTATTATGATGTGCTGTCTTTTTTGCATTTATAGTGTGTTTATTTCTTTTGTTTTATCTGTTGTAGGTCCTAAAGGCCCGTTAATGCAATAAATGATGCTGGTGATGATGAAGATCTATGTAAAGACAGTGTCAATAAATAGTTATGACTAAGAACTAATACTGTTAATAGAGCTATGCCAATCAACGTAAAACGTGCATCTCAAACATTTGGTTTCACAGTTTTTCTCCAACGAACCAATCTGTAATGTTGGCTGTATTTTCACAATCACACACGATGAGTTTGATTGTTAAACACACTCGTTTGGACAAAAAAAAAAAAAAAAAAATGTCCAATATGCATCACATGTTTTGACTCACTCACAACGTAGGGAAACAGAATATTTACAAAGTACATGAGAGCCAAAGATGCTGATAGACAATGATACTTGACGAATATATGGCATTTCGGGAAAAGAACTACGAATTATTGTTATGTTAAATTGAACCGTATCCTCTATTACATGTAGGACATTAAATACATATAAATAAACGGTGTTTTGTGAATTACGGCACGGCAGACTTATTTTACAAAAGATAAGTAAATATCGATAAGCTCGGCAGACTATGCTGCCTGGTGTGGTCCAGATCTGCACACGCCAAAATGGCCAGCTAACGCTTAAATAAAACATACCGACTAACAGACCGTTTGCATAGAAACCAGGCTACTCGGTATACTATACAAAGCGGCCGGATTTCCTGCCTCCAGTGCCAAAACAGCCGGCCACGAAAACGCTGAGTAGCCTAAGCATACCTTAGACGAACGCCATGCCTTATTTGCCGTTTCCTGTGGACTTGAAAGACCTAATCTTCCAAGAGATTCTTGACTAAAGAACTTAACGAGACTCGAAACGACTAAGCTCCAACTAAAGGAGACGCCCAGCGACGGCAGCTAGATATGAAAGATTTGGAGGTTATAAGAAAAAAAAGTTTTCTCTGTCTTATTTATTTTGTACTACGCGTTTCGGTCGTTCACACCATCATCTTCAGGTGGAGGACTGTT
Source organism: Schistocerca serialis cubense (assembly GCF_023864345.2). Lineage (NCBI taxonomy): Eukaryota > Metazoa > Arthropoda > Insecta > Orthoptera > Acrididae > Schistocerca > Schistocerca serialis. The sequence continues at coordinate 111,609,941 of NC_064638.1, forward strand.
TGGTTACAGCAGCAGAGCAGGGACAGTGTAGGTTAAGTTGCGTCTTTTTCTATGACAAAACTTTTTTTTTTAGAAAAGGCGCTGCATGGCAGACTTTTTACAACTCCACCTCTCCTGTAAGTACAATTTACTCTCACAGATTTGTGTTTATACTTTGAAAGTGTCTTTTCCAAAACATTATTTTACCTTCAGAAAAAGAAACAACGTAACCTGCATTGCTCCTAGCCTGCTGCTGTGGAAAGGCGTCTGTGCTCTCTACTGACACCAGCTATGTAACTAAGCAATTCTCCACTCGAAGACGGTGTGAACAACCGAAACTGTTTCATTTATAGTCATCAATTGTAACAGGAGTCATAATGCCGTCCCTTATGGCTAAAATATTCGTACATTTGGAAGAGCCATTCCTACATCAGAACGAGCAAACCTGTCGATGAACATGATGACAGAGGTTATTAACCCAACATCAGACTATGTAACATCTTCTGGTCTGTCCACACCGTCCCAGTAAACGTACCTCAGGGAAGCAAGGAATACTGAGTGTGCCCCCACTTTGGAGTGAAAAATTTTGATCTCCAGTCACGAAAAAATAAAGTAAAGGAAGTCTCGAAGACTACAGATACTCGTTTTCTACTGAGTGAGCATTTATTCGTGCATCTGTAATCCGACGTTTACATGTTCCAGTTCTCATTGTATTGTGACTGGAGTAATATAAAGTAACCACGCGAAACGAAATCTGGTCTCTATAACCATGATCAGTATGAACGTCATCAATAAAATTACAAATCTACTCCGATTCCGTGACACGTTTTGATCACTATAATAATTGTTGTTGTTGTTGTTGTCTTCAGTCCAGAGACTGGATCGATGCAGCTCTCCATGCTACTCTATCCTGTGCGAGCTTCTTCATCTCCCAGTACCTACTGCAACCTACATCCTTCTGAATCTGTTTAGTGTATTCATCTCTTTGTCTCCCTCTACGATTTTTACCCTCCATGCTGCCCTCCAGTACTAAATTGTTGCCGGCCGCAGTGGTCTAGCGGTTCTAGGCGCTCAGTCCGGAACCGCGCGACTGCTACGGTCGCAGGTTCGAATCCTGCATCGGGCATGGATGTGTGTGATGTCCTTAGGTTAGTTAGGTTTAATTAGTTCTAAGTTCTAGGGGACTGATGACCACAGATGTTAAGTCCCATAGTGCTCACAGCCATTTGAACCATTTGAACTAAATTGTTGATCCCTTGATGCCTCAGAATATGTCCTACCAACCGATCCCTTCGTCTAGTCAAGTTGTGCCACTAATTTCTCTTCTCCTCAATTCTGTTCATTACCTCCTCATTAGTTATGTGATCTACCCATCTAATCTTCAACATTATTCTGTAGCACCACATTTCGAATGCCGCTATTCTCTTCTTGTCTAAACTACTTATCGTCCACGTTTCACTTCCATACACGGCTACTCTCCATACAAATACTTTCAGAAACGACTTCCTGACACTTAAATCTGTACTCGATGTTAACAAATTTCTCTTCTTCAGAAACGCTTTCCTTGCCATTGCCAGTCTACATTCTATATCTTCTCTGCTTCGACCATCATCAGTTATTTTGCTCCCCAAATAGCAAAACTCTTTTACTCATTTCGTAGTCTAATTCCCTCAGCATCACCCGACTTAATTGGACTACATTCCATTATCCTTGTTTTGCTTTTGTTGATGTTCATCTAATATCCTCCTTTCAAGACACTGTCCATTCCATTCAGCTGCTCTTCCAGATCCTTCGCTGTCTCTGACAGAATTACAATTTCATCGGCGAACCTCAAAGTTTTTATTTCTTCTCCTTGAATTTTTATTCCAACTCCGAATTTTTCTTTTGTTTCCTTTACTACTTGCTCAATATACAGATTGAATAACATCGGGGCTAGGCTACAACAATGTCTCACTCCCTTCTCGACCACTGCTTCCCTTTCATGCCCCTCGACTCTTGTAATTGCCATCTGGTTTCTGTACAAATTGTAAATAGCCTTTCGCTCTCTGTATTTTACCCCTGCCACCTTCAGTATATGAAAGAGAGTATTCCAATCAACATTGTCAAAAGCTTTCTCTAAATCTACAAATGCTAGAAAGGTAGGTTTGCCTTTCCTTAATCTGTTCTCTAAGATAAGTCACTATAATTACATTATCCAATCCTCGGAACACCTTGCTGTCTGGATCAGCATGTAAGCAGCCCGTTGCACAGGGTAAGGAATGTGGGCGGTTGATACAGACAACCCCAGGCAGCGTGCTGAGACAGGAGGGGACGGCTGGCTGGTGCAGTTCCCTCGACAGACAAACACACAGGCACAACCTGCAGGTCTCGTGCAAGGCGCCGGAAGCGTCGTGGGCGCACGTGTCGCTAATGACGGCGCAACGTGGCCGCCATCTGTCGAGACGAGACACGGCCGTCTACAAACAGTCGCACCCCACCCAGGCAAGCAGCGACAGCGGCCTCCCCAAACACCCCAGTAGCTCAAGCCGACATGTTCTGTATTTTGTTATTTTCTCGTCGGTGGTTCGATGTGGTCCGTCACAAATTGCTCTTTTGTGCCAACCTCTTCATCTTGCATCCTACGCCCTCACTTACTTGTTCAACACCTCCCAAACGGTGTCTTCTACACTTCCCTCTATATTTCGTTCATCATAAAAATAAAATAGATGCAAACAAATACAAGCGCGATGATTGGTCAGCAGCCATAATGCTCGTGCACTGGTTTAGTTCCGCTCTTGGAAGTAGGTCCAATTTACGTATAATGTATCTTATCACACTACTGGCCATTAAAATTGCTACACCAAGAAGAAATGCAGATGATAAACAGGTGTTCATTGGACAAATATATTATACTACAACTGACATGTGATTACATTTTCCCGCAATCTGGGTGCATAGATCCTGAGAAATCAGTACGGCCTTGATACGCCTGGGCATTGAGTCAAACAGAGCTTGGATGGCGTGTACAGGTACACCTGCCCATGCGGCTTCAGCTCGATACCATAGTTCATCAAGAGTTGCTGCGTAGACAGACCTTGTCTCTTAGTTAGTTAGTTAGTTGGTTGCGTGTTCCATTGATCAATCACACGGTGTGGTAGCCGTTATGATGTGGAGCGTGTCAAGTGCACAAGCAATGCAAATATGAAACAAGATTTTTTAATATATATATTAAAAAAATCTTGTTTATATGTATATACCGGGTGATCAAAAAGTCAGTATAAATTTGAAAACTGAATAAATCACGGAATAATGTAGATAGAGAAGTACAAATTGACACACATGCTTGGAATTTTATTAGTACCAAAAAAATACAAAAGTTCAAAAAATTACCGACAGATAGCGCTTCATCTGATCAGAATAGCAATAATTAGCATAACAAAGTAAGACAAAGCAAAGATGATGTCCTTTACAGGAAATGCTCAATGTGTCCACCATCATTCCTCAACAATAGCTGTAGTCGAGGAATAATGTTGTGAACAGCACTATAAAGCACGTCCGGAGTTATGGTGAGCCATTGGCGACGGATGTTGTCTTTCCGCATCCCTAGAGATGTCGGTCGATCACGATACACTTGCGACTTCAAATAACCCCAAAGCCAATAATTGCACGGACTGAGGTCTGGGGACCTGGGAGGCCAAGCATGACGAAAGTGGCGGCTGAGCACACTATCACTACCAAACGACGCGCGCAAGAGATCTTTCACGCGTCTAGCAATATGAGGTGGAGCGCCATCCTGCATCGTACGTTCCAGCAGGTGTTTTCAGCCAGGCTGGGGATGATGCGATTCTGTAACATATCAGCGTACCTCTCACCCGTCACGGTAGCAGTTACAAAACCAGAATCACGCATTTCCTCGAAGAAAAAAGGCCCGATAACGGTAGATGTGGTAAATCCAACCCATACCGTGTCTCTCTCGTCGTGCAATGGAGTTTCCACAACAGTTCTAGAATTATCGGTAGCTCAAATTCTGCAGTTGTAGGCGTTGACAGACCCTCGGAGCATGAAATGAGCTTCGTCGGTCCACAACACGTTACTCAATCAATGGTCATGTTCCGCCATCTTTTGACACGCCCACACCTCAAATGCCCTTCGCTTCATTGAATCGCCAGGTAACAGTTCATGATGCCGATGGATTTTGTACATGCGCTGACTTCCCGTGCATAGACGAACCCGCTACAGTCTCCATTTCTTCCTGAACTGTCTCAGCAACATTACGCCTTGTGCTCGGTCAGCCACTACGGGGTCTATCGTCTAAACAACCCGCGGCTTCGAACTTCGAAATCATTCTCGCCAAAGCTGCATTTGTCAACGGACCTTTACCCGTTCGAATCCCCTTCCTATGGCGATAAGATCGTAACGCTGAACTAGCACATTCCCCATTCTGATAATACAGCTTCACTAAAAGCACCTTTTCAGGCAATGTCAACATGCTGCGACAGCTGGTGCATCTGATTCTCTCTCTCATTACAGCTCCTTTTATACACGATTGTCATGCGCAGTCACTGACGTTTTGCTGTCCAGCGCCATCTGTCGGACATTTTGTGAACTTTGTTTTTTTTTGTTCCAATAAAACCCCATGTCATTCCAAGCGTGTGTGTTAAATTTTTACCTCTCTATCTACATTATTCCGTGGTTTATTAAGTTTTCAAATTTATACTGGCTTTTTGATGACCCGTATATATAACAATACACAGTTAAAGAATAATATTTCTATTATTTACCCCATTCCCTTAAATGGCACAAAATGCATATACTATATTTATAGATTTATTTATTCCCATTGAAGAATTCATCTATGGTATAGAAGAAGTTATCAAGGAGATATGATTTCAATGTATTCTTTTAAGCTATTACTGCTCTCTCCACTGGCGATCATGACAAACAGTCGCAATGACTTAGTAAGGAAGGACATTGTGAGAAGTTCGACCTATGGTCCGTCAACGTCGAAGGAGTATCCTAGTGGCAGACGCCAGTGCCTATAACTTCGACACTCTATAGCGTCGTTGGATGCTCCTATCCTCGATTAGTTCAAGATATCCTCTACAACACTTCGAAGTTTTATTGCAACATTTATGGGACATGCTGCGAAGATTTGTCGCAACTGGAGCTGAGATTTAACAATTAAGTAAAAACAAGCAGTTTTAGTGATTAAAATTGTTCTGTATATTATGCCGCGTCATTGCTAAAAACTAACAACAATAATAAACTAAAACCGACGTTTCGGCCGAATTGAAACGGCCTACCTCAGGGCACGACTAGTTTTGCATGGGGATACGTGCTTCTATTTATTACAGACTATCGATGTATGACGTCACTGTTGTAAAACTTTTAATTGTCCCTCTAATATGATTGTCTAGCCATGGTGCCGAGATCATCATGTCATCCCGAAATTCATCAGGGTACGGCCTCAAATCGATACGAGAAGAGCAAGAACCATTTACTATCGGGCCAGCATGCATTATTAAGGGAGAGGATACAACACCTCCGGAGCTTCATAGATTACAGCAGACAACTGTACAGCATGCATTTATGGCTGTCAACTACGTCATCAGCGAAGGACTGGGATAACATCGACCAGATAACCTACAACCAGGCCTGCATGGAGGCGGACTTGGTCAGCAGTCGACAGAAAAAGAAATTTGAGGAGCTAACTGGAAACAAACACCACTCACAGCTAAGTCTGGATACAGCTCGTACCGTGGTTAACATCTCGACACAGACCATCAGTGGGGCAGCGACGTCAGTTCTGTCCGAAGGGTTAAACTTCGCATTTACCCCCACAAAGATTCCCACAGAAGAGATCATTCAATCTGTGGAGGCCTCTCTCCACCAAGTATCACGTGTCGAAGTAGAAAAGATAAGGCAGGAAACTGTAAGAATTCTACAAACAGCAAAACCACCCAGAGCCAATATCACACGTGAAGAAAGACAGGCCATAAAGGAGCTCAGGAATAACAAGGATATTGTGGCCCTACATGCGGACAAAGGAAACGCTACGGTTCTGATGGACACTTCTGAATATGAAAAGAAGATGGACGAACTGCTAAGAGATCCCACTTACAGAGTACTAAGGAGTGACCCGACGGCGAGGATAGGCAGAAATACGAAGGCCCTCGTAAAGGACTCGAGAATTGATCCTGACACAGTTGAGACAAATCACCAAGGTGCCTGTTCCTCCTAGAGTCTACGGAGTACCCAAGCTCCATAAGGAGGGTTATCCACTGAGGCCCATAGTGAACGGAATAGATTCACCTACGTATTATGTTGCGAAACATCTGGCACCTAAGTTACGCCGTCTTGTGGGACAGACTCCTACGTGAAAGACTCTTCGCACTTCATACAATTGATTAGGGAACAGCGAATAAAGACATCAGACATTATGGTCAGTTTTGACATCAAGTCTCTCTTCACTACTTTACATATTGAGGAGACTATGCGCATTCTACAGGATCGGATCCCACCAGATATCTGCGATCTGTTGCGCTTATGCCTGTCATCTACGTACTTCCCTGGCGGGGAAAATATTACGAACAGTTAGATGGATTGGCAATGGGTTCCCCGCTCGCCCCTGTAGTTGCGGACATCTTCATCTTCATGGAAGCCTTTGAGCAAACGGCCCTAGGTTCTGCTCCGTTACGTTCCAGTTATTGGCTACGATATATGGACGACACATTCGTTATCTGGCCTCACGGTTAAGCGGAATTGGGAAACTTCCTCCAGTACTTAAATAGCCTGCACAAACGTATGAAGTTCACACATGGGACTGAAAACAATGGTACCTTGCCATTTCTGGATGTGGAGGTATACATAGCTGCCGAAGGTAAACTGGGACACAAAGTGTACCGGAAACCAACGCACACTAATCTGTACCTTCACGCAGAGAGCCGACACCACCCACCTCAAAAGTATTCTGTTCTGCATACGTTAACTGCCCGAGCCTACTGGATAAGCAATGAAAATAACATCAAAGAAGAATTAAAGGAGCTACAACACACGTTTCGTGCCAACGGCTATGATGGCAACATCATCAGAAAGGTAGCTAAAACCAAAGGGAGCAGAACACGAGAAGAAGGCAAAGAAGAGACGCTTCCACTGGTACACTTACCATATGTAAAAGGCGTCAGTGAACGGCTAGGCAACGTCCTCCGCCGACGAGCTTTCAAACCGATTTTTCGAAGCATCAACAGGATCCACGAAATGATGGGTTCCACCAAAGATGTAAATTGGTTCAAATGGCTCTGAGCACTATCGGACTTAACATCTGTGGTCATCAGTCCCCTAGAACTTAGAACTATTTAAACCTAACTAACCTAAGGACAGCACACAACACCCAGTCATCACGAGGCAGAGAAAATCCCTGACCCCGCCGGGAATCGAACCCGGGAACCCGGGCGTGGGAAGCGAGAACGCTACCGCACGACCACGAGCTGCGGACACCAAAGATGTAGTCAACAATCTTAAATAACGGTGTGAGTGCGGAGCTGCCTACATAGGAGAAACAGGGAGACCTGTCAGCTTACGAATAGCAGAACACGAACGCTATGTAGGACCACAACAACATAATAAATCGGCGATAGCGGAACACCACCGTGACTGTGGACAAGCTATCAGGTTCCAGGAAGCCCGAGTACTGGCGAAACAATCGTGGATGGGAGAACGCAAAATACGGGAGGCGATCGAAATTATTAAACAGCCTGACAACATCAACAGAGAAGAGGGCTACAAACTCCCGGCGGCCTGGCTGCCGGCCATCCCAGTCCAACGGGCCGCGAGCGGTCGCGGGGCAGAAGCTACACGGGACACGGGCGTATCTGTACAAATAGCTGTAGAGCGACTGTCAGTCTGTAAGTAGGCTGTTTAGGTTTTCTTATTGGTAACGCCACCTCTGTATGAAAATCACAGGCAGTCTGTGGCTGCTTTGCATTGTTGTAATACTCGCCATTGTAGTGTTAGGCAGCTGGCTGCGAACAGCGCGTAGCGTTGCGCAGTTGGAGGTGAGCCGCCAGCAGTGCTGGATGTGGGGAGAGAGATGGCGGAGTTTTGAAATTTGTCATGAACTGCTATATTTATATATGATGATATCAAGGTAAATACATTGTTTGTTCTCTATTAATATCTTTCATTTGCTAACTATCCCTATCAGTAGTTAGTGCCTTCAGTAGTTTGAATCTTTTATTTAGCTGGCAGTAGTGGCGCTCGCTGTATTGCAGTAGCTTGAGTAGCGAAGATTTTTGTGAGGTAAGTGATTTGTGAAAGGTATAGTTTACTGTTAGTCAGGGCCCATTCTTTTGTAGGGATTATTGAAAGTCAGATTGCGTTGCGCTAACAAAATATTGTGTGTCAGTTAAGCACAGTCATGTATAATTGTTCAAAGGGGACGTTTCAAGTCCACTTCCGCGCACACCAGGAGGAAAACTTGCCGACCATAAGCCGAACGCCGATTGGCTGACAGCTACCAATCGTTGACGACATGGACATCCACGAATAGCCTCTTTCCTTCCATTACGTCATGACTAGCCAATCATATTAGAGGGCCAATTGAAAGCTTTACAACAGTGACGGCAGACATCGATAGTCTGTAATAAATAGAAGCACCTATCCCCATGTAAAACCAGTCGTGGCCTGAGGAAGGCCGTTGCAATTCGGCCTAAACGTCGGTTTTACTTTATTATTGTTGTTAGTTTTTAGCAATGATGCGGCATAATATCCAGAAGAATTTTAATCACTATGACTCCGGCCGCGGAAGCCTACGTTCTTATAACGAGCTGTTTGTTTGCGATATAGGGGCTGGAACGGTATTCAGGACTTTGTGTATCTCCGCCATGTGCGTCATTTGAGACATATCCAGCACAAACCTAACCGTAGAGCAGTAACGACTTGGCGCCTAGAAGCGTATCACGGAGGCGGCAGGCGTAAGTTACGTCGGTGCCCGCACACGAGCTACAACGCGCTGGCGGCGGTCACGCTCAGGGATAAAGGCAGGCAAGCGGCCTGGAACAGGGGTAACCAGCGCAGCTCCGCGGAAGTGGCCGGCCTCAGTCTTAATGGCGGCCGTCTCTAATTAGGCGGGCAGTCGTTTCGTTCCACGTACCCGGATATAGGCGAGGAGAGTCGAGCCGGAGAAAGGTTCTCAGTCTCCCACCCCGTCTGCAGTTACGACCACAGCCGCGGCACACCAGGATGTCCTTTCTTTCGCCTGGGGCGGGCGACGCCTGTATCTGCCCGTCGCGTATGATTCTCTGCCCCTCCTCCCACACACAAAGACACACACACACACGCACTTCCATGACGGAACATCTGGCTGTCCCACTCACGAGGGGAGAGGAGAAACGCCAGTCCCGAGCAGGGTTAATAGTCGGGACTGCGCCGGCCGGCGCACCGAGAGAAAGGAGGCGAACGAGCGAAAAGGAAAAAGGAAAGAAAGAATAAAAAAGAGCCAGAGACGCGCGCCTCTGTCCGTCTGGCAGCTTTCATGACTGTGCATACCTGCGGCTTGCCTCGCCACTCTGGCGTGTCTGGGCGAAGAGAATCCCACACACAAAAATGTCACTGCGCCGGTTACCTCCGCACTAGTGCATCTGGAGCATGTTCTTACAAAGAATATGCATTTATAAACAAATACGACGCGGACATTAGAAACGAGCCCGAATCCACGTATTAGGTCCGGTCGAGGGAAGGAAGGTGTGAGAGGGAGTGTGGGGAGGGGTGGAGTGCCACAATTTGTTACTTTCTGCTCCACTCCCCCTCCCCTCCCTCTCAATATAATTTCTAAACAGCCTACTTTTAAAGCGCCCGTTGCGCCTAGGATTTTAATAATGAAATATATAAAATAAATACTAACAGTCCAATGACGGTGTTGACGGGCCCAGGCGAGGCGTAATGCCTTGTGCCGTGCAGTCATCAAGGGCACACGAGTGGGCCTTCGGCTCCTGAAGCCCATATCGACGATGTTTTCGTTGAATGGTTCGTACACTGACACTTGTTGATGGCCCAGCATTGAAATCTGCAGCAATTTGCGGAAGGGTTGTACGTCTGCCACGTTGAACGATTCTCTTTAGTCGTCGTTGGTTCCGTTCTTGCAGGATCTTTTTCCGGCCGCAGCCATGTGGGAGATTTGATGCTTTACCGGATTCCTGATTTTCACGACATACTCGTGAAATGGTCGCACGGGGAGATGCCCGCTTCATCGCTACCTCGGAGATGTTGTGTCCCATAGCTCTTGCGCCGACTATAACACCACGTTCAAACTCACTTTAATCTTGATAAGCTGCTATTGTAGCAGCAGTAACCGATCTAACAACTGCGCCAGACACTTGTCCCACATAGGCGTTGCCGACCGCAGCGCCGTATTGTTCCTGTTTACATATCTCTGTATTTGAATACGCCACGCCTTTTCCAATTTCTTTGGCGGTTCAGTGTACAAAGGTTCCATTTTTACCCACTTACGTATGAAACCCTAAAACTATGTACTTCAGTTTTCTATGTTCACGTATTATAATTATTTGTCCCCCCCCCCTCCCTCCGCCCTCACGCCTGTACGTCATTGTTTAATTGAACCAGTGTCCCTATCCCGATGACTTCATCCACATCTACATTTCTAGATCTACATTTCTACATCTACATTTATACTACGCAAGCCACCCGACTGTGTGGCGGAGGGCACTTCTGTTCCAGTCGCATTTGGTTCGCGGGAAGAACGACTGCCGGAAAGCCTCCGTGCGCGCTCGAATCTCTCCAATTTCACATTCGTGATCTCCTCGGGAGGTATAAGTAGGGGGAAGCAATATATTCGATACCTCATCCAGAAACGCACCCTCTCGAAAGCTGGACAGCAAGCTACACCGCGATGCAGAGCGCCTCTCTTGCAGAGTCTGCCACTTGAGTTTGCTAAACATCTCCGTAACACTATCACGCTTACCAAATAACCCTGTGACGAAACGCACCGCTTTTCTTTCGATCTTCTCTATCTCCTCAGTCAACCCGACCTGGTACGGATCCCACACTGATGAGCAATACTCAAGTATAGGTCGAACGAGTGTTTTGAAGCCACCTCCTTTGTTGATGGACTACATTTTCTAAGGACTCTCCCAATGAATCTCAACCTGGTACCCGCCTTACCAACAATTAATTTTATATAATCATTACACTTCAAATCGTTCCGTAGGCATACTCCCAGATAATTTACAGAAGTAACTGCTAAAAGTGTTTGTTCCGCTATCATATAATCATACAACAAAGGATCCTTCTTTCTATGTATTCGCAATACATTACATTTGTCTATGCTAAGGGTCAGTTGCCACTCCCTGCACCAAGTGCCTATCCGCTGCAGATCTTCCTGCATTTCGCTGCAATTTTCTAATGCTGCAACTTCTCTGTATACTACAGTATCATCCGCGAAAAGCCGCATGGAACTTCCGACACTATCTACTAGGTCATTTATATATATTGTGAAAAGCAATGGTCCCATAACTTTCCCCTGTGGCACACCAGATCTTACTTTAACGTCTGTAGACACCATGCTGTGTTCTGTTTGCTAAAAACTCTTCAATCCAGCCACACAGCTGGTCTGATATTCCGTAGGCTCTTACTTTGTTTATCAGGCGACAGTGCGGAACTGTATCGAACGCCTTCCGGAAGTCAAGGAAAATGGCATCTACCTGGGAGCCTGTATGTAATATTTTCTGGGTCTCATGAACAAATAAAGCGAGTTGGGTCTCACACGATCGCTGTTTCCGAAATCCATGTTGATTCCTACAGAGTAGATTCTGGGTTTCCAGAAATGACATGATACGCGAGCAAAAAACATGTTCTAACATTCTACAACAGATCGACGTCAGAGATATAGGCCTATACTGTAGTTTTGCGCATCTGGTCGACGACCCTTCTTGAAAACTGGAACTACCTATGCTCTTTTCCAATCATTTGGAACCTTCCGTTCCTGTAGAGACTTGCGGTACACGGCTGTTGGGGGGGGGGGGGCAAGTTCTTTCGCGTACTCCGTGTAGAATCGAATTGGTATCCCGTCAGGTCCAGTGGACTTTCCGCTGAGAGTGATTTCAGTTGCTTTTCTATTCCTTGGTTACGTATTTGGATCTCAGCCGTTTTTTCGTTCACGCGAGGATTTAGAGAAGGAACTGCAGTACGGTCTTTCTCTGTGAAACAGCTTTGGAGAAAGGTGTTTAGTATTTCAACTTTGCGAGTGTCATCCTCTGTTTCAATGCTACTATCATCCCAGAGTGGCTGGATATGCTGTTTCGATCCACTTACTGATTTAACGTAAGACCAGAATTTCCTAGGAAGTCGGTACATAGAATTTTACTTTCGAATTCACTGAACGCTTCACGCATAGCCCTCCTTACGCTAACTTTGACATCGTTTAGCTTCTGTCTGTCTGACAAGGAGACGGCACAACCGTGGGGTTGGGGATTTGTTCGAAATTTTGTTTGCTGAAAGAGGACCCCTAACACCTCACGTGGTTAAAATATTAGGACGTACTACGCGGAAAATCTCGGAAAAAATCGATCCAAAGTTTCTTAGGTGTCTTATGAGTATACAGTGTTAGTTCATTGCCGAGCCGCCGTCTGGCCTAGGTGGTTAGGGCTCGGACTCTTACGCCAGATATCTCGGGTTTGATTCCTCCTCGGACACTTTTTTTTCTTCTGTTTCATTTTATTTTGTTATTCCGCCAATTACTCAGAAAGTTTCCCAAACCTACATTATCTTTAACAAATTAGTTACATTATTGAATAAAATTTATTTTGTTTTTGTCGAACAACACAATTCATGGCGGTGGGTTTTCCATTCTTCATTATAAAGTATATGAGGAGAGACATTGGGTTTTTAATCAGAATAACAAAGTCGATTGGGAAACATTAAATTTTTACACATATCATAATTATAAACAACAACATAGCATCGTGAGAGATTTCTTCCTAAGATGTCGAGCAATTAAATTATTTTCGATCAACAGCTTTTCATAATACACCACTGCGTCCTTCAATCGTAATTTATATACGAGGGCAGTTCAATAAGTAATGCAACACATTTTTTTTCTCAGCCAATTTTGGTTGAAAAAACCGGAAATTTCTTGTGGAATATTTTCAAACATTCCCGCTTCGTCTCGTATAGTTTCATTGACTTCCGACAGGTGGCAGCGCTGTACGGAGCTGTTAAAATGGCGTCTGTAACGGATGTGCGTTGCAAACAACGGGCAGTGATCGAGTTTCTTTTGGCGGAAAACCAGGGCATCTCAGATGTTCATAGGCGCTTGCAGAATGTCTACGGTGATCTGGCAGTGGACAAAAGCACGGTGAGTCGTTGGGCAAAGCGTGTGTCATCATCGCCACAAGGTCAAGCAAGACTGTCTGATCTCCCGCGTGCGGGCCGGCCGTGCACAGCTGTGACTCCTGCAATGGCGGAGCGTGCGAACACACTCGTTCGAGATGATCGACGGATCACCATCAAACAACTCAGTGCTCAACTTGACATCTCTGTTGGTAGTGCTGTCACAATTGTTCACCAGTTGGGATATTCAAAGGTTTGTTCCCGCTGGGTCCCTCGTTGTCTAACCGAACACCATAAAGAGCAAAGGAGAACCATCTGTGCGGAATTGCTTGCTCGTCATTTGGCTGAGGGTGACAATTTCTTGTCAAAGATTGTTACAGGCGATGAAACATGGGTTCATCACTTCGAACCTGAAACAAAACGGCAATCAATGGAGTGGCGCCACACCCACTCCCCTACCAAGAAAAAGTTTAAAGCCATAACCTCAGCCGGTAAAGTCATGGTTACAGTCTTCTGGGACGCTGAAGGGGTTATTCTGTTCGATGTCCTTCCCCATGGTCAAACGATCAACTCTGAAGTGTATTGTGCTACTCTTCAGAAATTGAAGAAACGACTTCAGCGTGTTCGTAGGCACAAAAATCTGAACGAACTTCTCCTTCTTCATGACAACGCAAGACCTCACACAAGTCTTCGCACCCGAGAGGAGCTCACAAAACTTCAGTGGACTGTTCTTCCTCATGCACCCTACAGCCCCGATCTCGCACCATCGGATTTTCATATGTTTGGCCCAATGAAGGACGCAATCCGTGGGAGGCACTACGCAGATAATGAAGAAGTTATTGATGCAGTACGACGTTGGCTCCGACATCGACCAGTGGAATGGCACCGTGCAGGCATACAGGCCCTCATTTCAAGGTGGCGTAAGGCCGTAGCATTGAATGGAGATTACGTTGAAAAATAGTGTTGTGTAGCTAAAAGATTGGGGAATAACCTGGTGTATTTCAATGCTGAATAAAACAACCCCTGTTTCAGAAAAAAAATGTGTTGCATTACTTATTGAACTGCCCTCGTATATCACTATGAATAGATTCTTCAGGAATTTCTTCTCCTGTTCCAGAGGAGCCAGTAACTTCTTCAATCGACATGTTGAACCTCGGATCGGAATAATACGTTGAAATTTGAAACAGGCACGTCTGTTCACGACGAAATCGAAAAACAAACTGCCATTTACTTCTCACGGCTCGCGCACTGTCCTATGCGCAGATGACCGTTATAATCCGAAGGGGACCCTTACAAAGCCCCTTTAAACCTTGAAAGCCCATAAAACGAAATAGAACAACGAACACGAATATTTTTCAGTGAATGAAAAACTTTACGTTCTTGAGCTAAAATACTGTTTTAAAATAATATAGGTTTGAGAAACTTTTTGAATAATTGGTGCCGGCCGCGGTGGTCGTGCGGTTCTAGGCGCTCCAGTCCGGAGCCGCGCTGCTGCTACGGTCGCAGGTTCGAATCCTGCCTCGGGCATGGATGTGTGTGATGTCCTTAGGTTAGTTACGTTTAATTAATTCTAAGTTCTAGGGGACTGATGACCACAGCAGTTGAGTCCCATAGTGCTCAGAGCCATTTGAACCATTTTGAATAATTGGTGGAATAACAAAAGAAAATGAAACAGATGAAAAAAAGGTGCTGGAGTAGGAATCGAACCCGAGACATCTGGCCTAAGAGTAGGAGCCCTAACCACCTAGGCCAGACGGCGGCTCGGCCATGGACTAACATTGTCTGCTCATAAGACACCGAAGAAACTTTGGATCGATTTTTCCCGGCATTTTCCGGATAGTGCGTCCTAATATTTTAACCACATGAGGTGTTAGGGGTACTCTTTCACCACACAAACTTTCGGACAAATCCCCGACCCCACGGTCGTGCCGTATCCTTGTGAGAGGTTTTGGCTGCGTTTAAGTTTGCAGTGGCGAGGAAGATTAAAGCGCACACAAAGGAAAGAGGGGAGAAGCAAATATCGCAGCTTAGCTCTCAGCGCAGTAGAAGCGGAACTAGGCACGTGTGTGAGCGACCCGCTCGGTCGGCGTGCCTGCCCACGTCTGGAGGAGCTGATGCGAGCCGAGCTGCGACGCGGTGGGAGCACACGTGTGCGACTAGGCGGCCGGCTGTGTAGACGGGAGATGCGGGCCGGGCCGCTTTGAGCCCCGCTGAATGCGGCGGCCGACGTGACGCGCCCAGGGGCGCCGGCTCCCAGCCCTGAATCAAATGAATGCTCCTTTTGGCGGCATTCAATTGCCGTAATTGGGCTCGCTTTTACGGCAGCTTCGCGCTGGCCGCCAGTCCACCACCCTGCTAGCGGCGACAAAGCCCCCATGTCACCGTGACCGCTCTGCCGATGGACGCCAGCGTAAATCTGGCACCTGCAACGCTTAAGCCAGTCGCCCTCTACTTCCATCCGTCTCCGTAGTCGAATGTTGTCGCACACCATAGTTGGCGACGGCTGTCATGGTATCTCATTTCCTGGCCGCGTTCTAGGGAAGGGGAACTTCGAACTGACGGGCCAGGATGCTTGGATGGCTTTCGGGGCCAATGATTCATAAGACAAGCTGCGGAAATGGAGCACCAGTAAAGTGTAAGTAGATGCTCCTAGTGAGACCTGAGTTTCTCCTGGCGTATACAACTTTCAAATAACTTCCGGGAATTCAGCCGGGTGACAATTTCAGCGACCGCCGATATTTCGGCGGGAGAACACCCCGCCATTTTCAAGGCAAACTGCAACGGATAAGCGACGTACGTGCAAATTTAAAACCTCGGTTCTCGGACTTACGCAGGAAAGTAACACACACACTGAACACTAGTGCCACCAAAGATGAGCTATCCACAGTGAGACTATGGATTCGCAGGTAGTATTGACTCTGCCCCTCTGTTTTTGGACAAGGAAGAGAGCCGGATTCCAAACAGAGTTTAAACAGAAACCTCCATCCATGTTAACGAGGTTGCTCGCTAATTTAATCTCAACTGCCTCCTTAATAACACTGTCCCAATAGCTGGACGTGCATGCCAATATCTCGGTGTTGTTATATAACATGGGGTGACCAGTATCCAAGCAATGTTCGGCAATAGCAGATCTGCTTCGCTGCTGTAATGGTGTGTGCCGTTTATGCTCAGTACATCGGCCCTCCACGGTCCTGATAGTTTGACCAATATATGCCATGCCGCAGCTACAAGGAATACTATATACACCCGCCTTACACAGTCCAAGATCGTCCTTAACGGAACTCAAAAGTGCTCTAATTTTAGATGGAGTTCGGAAAACACATTTCACATCGTATTTCCGCAAAATACGAACGATATTGTCGGATGTGTTTCCTACGTAAGGCAAAAATGCAGTACACTTAGGTGTTGACTCAGAATTATCATCAGTCACCCGATGTACAGTTGGTCGAAAGCGCAACGCACGTTCAATCTATCACTATAACCATTTTGACGAAACGCAACTTCAAGATGGGACAGCTCAGTTGTCAAAGTCTCAGCGTCGGAAACGGCATGTACCCTGTGTACCAAGGTACAAAGTACCCCTTCACACTGAGCTGGATGGTGACAACTATTAGCCTGTAAGTACAAGTCGGTGTGAATACGTTCCCTGTAGACTACATGTCCCAATGATCCATCATCCTTCCTCCTAACCAACACGTCAAGAAAGGGAAGGGAACCATCCTCTTCCACCTCCATCGTAAAACAAATGTTCGGGTGGATCGAGTTCAGATGTTCTAGGAAGGCATTCAAATTCTCCCTACCATGAGGCCAAACAACAAACGTATTGTAAACATATCTAAAGAAACAGGCGAGTTTCAAAGGCGCCGACTCCAATGCACGTTCCTCGAAGTCTTCCATAAACAAATTTGCGATGACAGGAGGCAACGGACTACCCATCGCATCTCCATCTGTGTGCTCGTAATACTGGTCATTAAATAAAAAGTAAGTGGATGTCAACACATGCCGAAAGAGATTAGTTAATTCAGCACCAAACCTGGCCTCAATTAACCGCAACGAATCAGACAGAGGAACGCGAGTGAAGAGAGAAAATGGCGGGGTGTTCTCCCGCCGAAATATCGCCGGTCCCTGAAAGTGTCACCTGGCTGAATTCCCGGAAGTTATTTGAAAGATGCTCCTACGTTTCATGCTGCATCTCCTAGTTACGTTCGATGGTGATGTGCTATTCCAGAACATGGCGAGCCTAGGCAACACTATTCGCGTGGACGGAGGAATTAAAAAAAAAAAAAAAAACTGGTCTGGAACGGAAGCGACAATTTGAATCGAGGAGGGAGGCGTACCAAGTGTGCAGTTGTGTGACCCGCTGTGGCAAGTGTGGTTAACGCAGTTGCCTAGTACGTGGGAGACCCGAGTTCGATTCCCGGCATTGGTACAAACTGTCACTCGCCGCTTCAGTCCATACACATACACTGAAGTCCCAAAGAAACTAGTATAGACATGTGTCTATACTAACATTATGACCACTGCCCACAGTCACGTCGGATGCCGCCTCGTGACGTTGCAGGCAAGTGAAGCGGAAACAAAAGTACAGGATGTCCCACTCAAACCTCCTAATTTCGAGGACCCAGGAGAGAAAAACCACAGTAGATACGACAGTGAAAAATGCACCAAATTGTAGAACATCTCAAAGAATTTATATTCCCGCGTCAGAAGTGCCAAGTACCGTCGCCAGAGTGCAGCATGGTCGCATGAAGTGAAAATGGCGACTCAAAAGCAGCGCGCGCAAGCAGTAGTGTGGTTTGCAGGAACAAAATCGCCAATTACTGTGCAAAGAAATTATCGTTGTGTATACGAATGTGATCAACCTGATGTGAAAACAATTGAGGAATGGTATAGGAAGTTTCTGGCAACAGTAAGTGTTCTGAAACATTCTGGTGGTGCATGTTACTGAGTTTCAGAAGAGACAGCGGAGGACATCAGACAAACGTTTCTCAGAAGCCCACGTAAGTCAATTCGTCAAGCAATTAGGCAACTTGGTGTATCTCGATCAACATTGCATCGTGTAGTTCACCAGCAGCTTCGACATGTGCTTACAAAGTGAAAATTCTGCAACATCTGACGCCAAACGATAAACCACGCCGACAACAATTTGCTGCGGAAATGCTGCTGCGTATTGATATGGATGCCAGCTTCCTCGAAAGTTGTTTATTCTCAGATAAGGCAACCTTTCATCTTTCAGGAAGGGTTAATAGGCATAATATTCGGATCTGTGGTTCGCAAATTCCGCAAGTTGTCATTGAACATGTTCGTGATAGCCCTAAACTAAACGTCTGGTGCGGGCTAATGCACGACAGGATTGTTGGACTGTTCTCCTTTGCGGAACAAACAGTGAATGGGTCATTGTATCTGGATATGTTGGAGCAGTTTGTGTACCCTCAGATACAAGACTTACAAACCAACACCATTTTTCAACAAGATGGAACTCCGCCACATTGGTCAACGGCTGTTAGCAAGTTCCTGGATAGGAAATTTCCCAATCGTTGGATCAGACGCGGAGGACCCATTGCCTGGTCACCACGTTCACCCGATATTACACTGCTATATTTCTTCATGTGGGGATTCGTGAAGGACCACGTGTATGTGACCAAAGTTGACGATATTCCTACGTTGCGACATTGTATCACTAATGTGATTGCAACAATAACAGAGGAAATGTTACAAAGAACTTGGCAAGAAATTTAATGTAGACTCGATAATCTTCGTGCTATAAATGGTTCACATGTAGAGGTGTACTGATGATAAATAAATAAATTCTTTGTGATGCTCAACAATGTGGTGCATTTTTCATTGTCGTATCTACCGTGGTATTTTTCCTTGGGTCTTTGAAATCAGATAGATTTGAGTGGGGCACCCTGTATGTAAGCAGAGCAGACACAGATGGAGGATCACTCTCCCGAAGATATGGTCTGCAAATGGGGATATCCACTGAGATAAGCGACTTTGACAAAGGGCAGATTGTTATTAAGCAGAGTCTGTGAACGAGTATCTCAGAAACAGAGAAACTGGTCGAATGTTCATGTACTACTGTAGTGAGCATCTACGGAAAGGTATGAGATCAGTGAAACTACTATTAGGCGCTGAATGTGTGGTTCGGCGGATTGTCTGCTCTGTAAAGGAGGATAGATGGTGATTTATGGCATCGCTGCCGAAAGGGCACAATGCTGGTCCACGCAAAAGTGTTTCAGAGCCACACCGTTCATCGTACATTGTTAAACATGGAGCTCCGAAGCAGATCACCCCTACGTGTTCATATGTTGACCCAACGACATCGTCAGTTACGATTGCAGCGGACATGGGATCATCGGGATTCGACCGTCGATCAAAGAAAACGTGTCGGCACTACGAGCGAATCACATTTTTGCTATACTAAGTCGATGGTCGTCTCCAAAAACGTCGTCATTGAGGTGAACGACGGGTCGAGACGTGCAGCACGCCACGCGCTTCCATGTGATGTGTGGTAGTAATCGAAGACACGCTGACAGTTGCGAACCACCTGTATCCCTTCATGACTGATGTCTTCCCCGATGACCATGTCATCTTTCAGCGATATAATTGTTCGTGTCTCGGAGCCGGAAGTGGTTTGAGGAGCATTATAGTGAACTCACGCTGGTCTGTCGACGACCAAATTCTCTGGGTCGCGTACGCAAATCATCGGCCCGTTATTTACGCGAATTGCATGACCTGTGTGTAGATATTTAATGCTACGTACCTTCAGACACCTACCGACGAGCTGTCGGATCCCTGATACGCAGAATCAGTAATGTATTTCATTCCAAAGACGGACAAACAAACTATCAAGCAGGTGGTCATAATGTTTTGGCTCTTCATTATACACTGACTTCCAGTGGAAGGTCACTGGTGTACTGAGACGGGTGGCGAGGTCTTCAGAAGCGCCTCCTATACGTCGTTGCGCATTGCGAAAATTTTCTAACGTCTGTGGTAGGGGGCACGCGCTGCCTACATTGCTGTCGCACTGTGATCTCTGGACGATACCATGACATAAATGACTAAGTCCAACCACAACCAGGAGAGATTGGCACTTGTCTGGCTATAAAATCTCAGGTTTCAAAACTTTCTTCTTCCCTTCAGATATTCAGTAGGTTTAAGTAAAAGTGCTGCCCTCGACACATTAGCGTTACTCGTTAAAAAAAGGCGTTTTGCAATTTTCCTCTGTTTTTGACCCTCCACTGCTATATTTACGTAGAATGGCATTAATTCAATACTGTCTGACAAATATTTATTAACAAATACTGCTTGAGACATTAGACAACTCCCAAGGCATCTACTGAGCATCGAATGGGAACGCAGCAGTGTAGGACAGTAGATGGGGACAAGTTTCGTTCCTGTGTGAATTGCTGATTAGTATGTTTGTTGCTACTGTTAATGATGAGAGTACCGCGCGGTATTACATCATATCGCAATCTAGCTACGTGACTGCATCTGAAGTCCATTTTTGAGAGAAAAGGTTAAAAACTGCAGACATAGTTTCACAGGAGACAGCGTTAAACGAATTGATCTAGAATCTCAGTAACAACGTGTGTAACTGACAGAACTGCAACCATAAACAGGATTCTCTAGTAGCGTAATTTATGAAGTCGGGATAGCGCAGAAGTGACTTGTGGTAATTCTGCAAGATTTTCTTTTGTTCCGTACTGGGATTTGCTATCCTGATAAAGTCTGTGATCTGCTTCAGAATAGACATCAAGACGTTACTGATTTGAAGTTCACACTTTTCAATGCAGAGGCAGAATTACTCGTGAAGATGGCTACGAAACATGTTCATGCTGAATGCGCCCATCCTGTGTGGTGACATGTGAAATGTGTCCATTATATGTCCTTATAACTGCCAGTCTTAAGATATCAAAACATCTCTCCATATCTTGAGTCAGCTGCTTGAGAGTTGATTCGTTGTGTTTATCGTAGACTAGACAAAAAAAGAATCTCTAATTTATGTACGGAAATTTTCGACTATGTGCTTCCATACTTTCCTTGGTACTGGAAAATGCACATAAACATGTTTGCTCAGTTACAGAAATATAAAAACAATGAGACTCACCTGAACGTCCACCATATGTTTATACACATCGTGTTCAGCCAGAAGAACGCTGCCAGGAAGAAGAAGTGCATCGCGATCGCTGCAAAACAGAACAGAAAAAAAATTCAGTTTCAAATAATCTTCCAGCTCTCGTGGTGGGCGGTAGGCGATAGCGGTTTCAAAAATATTTTCATTAGGTTTTCATAAAATTTTGACATGGAATATTTGGTAAACAATTATAAAATTTATGAAGCACAGCTACAGCAAGTTAAAGCAAATTGGAACGATCACACAGATAATATTGTGGGTAGAGCAAACCAAATACTGCGATTCATTCGCAGAACACTTAGAAGGTGCAACAGGTCTACTAAAGAGACTGCTTACACCACGCCTGTCCGCCCTATTCTGGAGTATTGCTGTGCGGTGTGGGATCCACATCAGGTGGGACAGACGGATGACATCAAAAAAGTACAAAGAAGGGCAGCTCGACCGTATTATCGCGAAATAGGGGAGATAGTGTCGCAGACATGTACGTGAATTGGAGTGGCAATCATTAAAACAAAGGCGTTTTTCGTTGCGACGGGATCTTCTCATGAAATTTCAATCACCAATTTTCTCCTCTGATTGCGAAAACATTCTGTTGGCACCCACCTACATAGGGAGAAATGATCATCACGATACAATATGAGAAACCAGGGCTCGCACAGAAAAATATAAGTGCTCGTTTTTCCCGCGCGCCGTTCGAGGGTGGAACGGTAGAGAGACAGCTTGAAGGTGGTTCATTGAACGCTCTGCCAGGTACTTTATTGTGAATAGCAGAGTAATCACGCAGACATAGACATATAATAATATAGTATAGTTACTTCCATGCTGCGGTCTTAAACGCGCTGCTTCCCGAGCGGGAAGGCGTGCCGGTCCCCGGCACGAATCCGCCCGGCGGATTAGTGTCGAGGTCCTGTGTGCCGGCCAGCCTGTGGATGCTTTTTAACTCTTAAATGTATGATTTTTTATTTCAAGCTGTAAAAATTACCACGTTTAGTTTATAGTGCCTTCATTACGAAAAAAATATTGAAAAAATTTTTAATTAAATTAACAAAGCATTATTGTTGATAATCGCTACAAACACAAAAACAGACCTCATTTCAAATCTATCGTAAAGACACTCGAATTAACAGTCCACACCGTATCCACTTGCGTTTTCAAAATAAAAAAGTAATTTTCAAACCTACAAATCAGTGCACAAACACAAAAAAACGGCCCTACTTTCCGCCAAAACACACGCGCGTCGGTACATCCACACAGCTGATCGTCGAACTGGTTCAGTACATCCTGCCATTTACGATCGGTATGAACTATTAGCAGCTGCAGTGGAGTGTATACACTTAACTACATAACGAATTTGTTACAAAATGTTGCTCAGTATAGGATACATCGAAGAAATGAAGTCTGTAGCTGATCAGCTACACTATGCATTAAAGGTTTAAGGCGTTTTTCCATCTACCTCGGCGAATGCGGGCTGGTTTTCCTAATTCTGCCCCAATTACACTGGGTCGGCGATTGCTGCGCAAACACCTTTTCCACGTACGCGTACACCATAATTACTCTACCACGCAAACATTTGGGGTCACACTCGTCTGGTATGAGACCCGGCGGGGTCCACTGGGGGCCGAACCGCAGAATATCCCTGGGTTCGGTGTGGGGCGGCGGTGGGGTGGGTGGACTGCTGTGGCCTGTTGTGGGGTTGTGAACCAATGAGGGCTACGGCGGGACGAAGCCTCTCCGTAGTTTCTACGTCCCCGGTTTAGTACAATACAATATAATACAATACAAAACGTTACTTCCCTACTTTATAAATCACCAACACTGCAGAACGGGAGAGCGATTAGAAAAACTTACTACTAACAGAGATAAAAAAAAAGTGGGCGGCAAGGAAAAAAGGTTGGTTGCTGTCACAATCCACAAAAATAGAGAAGCCCAAATGATCTCGGAGACATAGCGCTGATATGCTTATACTACGGTTGTCCCCGAATTGTTCCTCTGCTGTACGTAGTACACAACGGTGTAAAATATGTTCGCATCCCTCCGCATTTAGCGTTTTCTTAAGCGGCATAAATGAAATGAAATATACATGAGACCAGTATCGTGTTGTAAATGCCAAGTTCGTGGGACAGCATAATTAAGGAGTCTGTTGAAATAAAGATGTCAGAAAATCTAATAAACAGGGACGGAGGTTTCACTTTAAACATGGCTTGATATCTGGCATTCAATTTATTAAGATCTCGCCGGCCATTTCATCCACCAGAGCTAGAAAACGATAGAATGTGCGTTTCACTGAACACCAGAGCTAGCTCTCTAAAAACAAAAAAATGTAAAGGACCTAGGGGAATGGAACTCAGCTTTAAACAGCGGCGAGAGACGCACCATAGCTCACAGTCTGGTTGGAGTCCAGGTACACACAACAGTAAAATTCGAAGCACCTTAATACGGTGGCTCAATATTTTACGAGGGTTGGATCTTAAATAGTGACAACTATTTATTCACAACCGATACAAAAGAGTTACATGTTTGGACCTGTTACTGTCCTTTAAAGTAATCACCAGCGTTGTGTAGGACCCGTTGCCAGCGATGTGGAAGGCGTAGTATACCGGAGCCTGTATTAGCGGAGCCTGTTCTGTTGATGGTGCGAGTGGAGCGGTCTGCTGCCTGCCGAATCTCTGGAACAGTTCTGAAGCGAATGCCACAGAGTCCGCAGCGCCGTATTCTGCCTGTTAACATATCTCTGTATTTGGTGATTCGCTAGCTGTATCTTAATAGATCTGTGAGGTACGCGGTTGTGTAAAGGCTTAAGCTGTAGAACTACACCACACTACACCTCCTCTGCCTCGATGTTCCGTCCGCAAAGGAGCGGCCGCCCCCCCCCCCCCCCCCCCCCCACCCCTTACCGCGCTGCCTGCTAGGCCAGGGGACCTAGTAATACTGCACGTACTCCTATTGCGAAATTTTATCACTGTACGACACACAGTTTGTGAGACGTTTTACGCTTGTGAATTCTTTAAAGAATCTGTGGTGGGTGTTTACTGGTAAGTACTGCTCCGACACCTCGTCGCTAGCGGCGTTGTAACGCTGCGTTACAGCTGCAGCCACCACCGTTGTCACTATGGAAGCCAGGCAGTGTTGGATCGCGCCCTCGGCAGTTGCGTAATGCCACCCTGCACTGTCCGACATTCGACCAGACGCCGCCGCCACATTTATTTTCAGAGGCCGTGGCCGAGACCGCGCCTGCCTGCGGATGCGATAAATATTAACGGCGCCACAACACACTCACACACCTCTTCCCTATCTTTCTTTTTGGCTCCTCGCCGCTGTGAGTCACTGTAGAAAGCCGTGAGAAGGCCAGCTCCTGGCCTAGCAAACCGGCAGACCCGCATGTCTCTCGCCGAATCACCTCTTTTGCCAAATGAAGTCAATTAATGATACGTAACATTTACGGCTGCTGGAGTCAGAAGCTTTATTCCCGCGTTTCATGTTGAGGCGTAGCGCCGTATAACGATCCTGCCTTGGAGGCGGTTAAGTGGGAGATGTGTCTCAGAGTTGGATAGTGACAGATGGTGACGCGAGACTGGACGCGCACGTAGTTTATGTATCAGCCGATAGAGAACAATATTGGATAGGTGACTGATTTAATTCCGATTGTGTCCACTAGAGTGCACCAAAGTAATGGAATGTTTTTCTTAAACTGTTCTAGTATTTTCATAAAGTGTTATTATGTCTTTTTGTGTATGTAAAATGTTATAAATGTGTTTTAGCAGTGTGAATGATGCGTGAGAGTGGTTTAAGGTTAATATGAAGATAATTGTTTAACGAGTTATGTAGTAGGATTTAGTGTGGGAACATTTCGAAGAAGTATGGATATGGACAAAGGGGATTTTGTAGAATAGATTTGTAAAGTGAGTTTATGGTAAAGGCAAAGTTAATTCAGGTATAAATAAGAATAGTAAATAACTTTATGCATAAACAAAACTTCAGCATATTAGATAATTACGTCGGGAAAAAGTGCAGTCGTTAGCTTTACTATTTTGCGATTGGTTATTGATGAAAAGCGCGGACTGACGCGGGAGAATGTTGTTTTGCCACTGGCTGTTGAGTAAACTGACCAATGATGAAGCAATATTCTTCGCGCGCCTTTCTCTGCTGGTAGAGGAGTATTCTAAAGAAGGGTGGGAGCCTAGCCATGAAACAGTTCGGACGTGTGTAGTAGTAGTTCCGATGGAAACGATAAGTTGCCCGATCTAGCAGTGTTTCATACATCAAAAGTGTGGTAAAGTGACGGCATAATTATTCCGATGGGCGTGTAGAAATTTCGGAATTTTAAGTGAATTTTGTGACGAGAAAAAGACATATATTCCGCGTGGCGTATTGAGCAGGTCGGTCGCTAAAAACTGTGACTACATTTGGTACCGACGGACTTAATATCTGGCGAGCATTCTCAGTCAAAAACAATCTGTATTTTTGTAGCTATTACGTTTTCGGGAAATGTAACACCATAAACTTGCTAACGTGAGTGAAAGAGATTGTGAGTGACTGTGCTAAGACTAGCACGGGCTTGGCAGTGATACTTGTTCACCTAAGTTTCAGACTGTATTAATTGAGGACAAAATTTCCAACCTTTCATTTCGTGTGAAAACTTTCTCCCGAAACGTAGATTAGTGACTTCAATTGCAGCCTGGTTCACGTCGAAGTACAGTAGGTTTCGCTCGGCTTTCCCACTGATCTGCTGAGACAATGTTCACAGGTAGGTGCAGGTACGTCGTAATGGGACGGAAAGAACCGCGCCGCCGCGATGTCTCAGCAGAGCGAAGATGTAGTGGTTATCACATGACGTCATAAAGTGGAGTGAGGTACGAGCAACAGATGCTACGGTTACACCTATCGTCAGAAATTGCGCCAAAACTGTCGTATGATTGGCTTCCGTAATAAAAGATGGACGGATTACCTTCCAGCCAGTACGCCAAAAGTCATAATTTCGTTCACCAATTACTACTAAATTACCATTCAGACTTTGTTCATGATACTAGGGGAGAACCACTTAATGCTGAACTATCACTGCATCATCAAAACTTCATTTTATATTAACTTTTACAAGACATCTGAGTACGTAGAACGAGCCGAATCGCTCCGTGTATCGTCGGCTTCTGGCTATACCGTTCAGAAGTGCAAGGAGGGACCGATCTGTTTGTTAGGTTGGAAGGACTGCCTTGCGCGTCGAAGGTCGTGACCCGCGAGCAATGCAGAGCATATCTGAGTTTAGGAAACTGTAACTTCATTTCTGAAATGTTACCAAAGTTTGCTACCACATTTAAAAGTGAGCTTCATTTTTGATTAATAAGAATGATTAGTGACGCTTGCAGGCGCGCGCTACCACACACTATTAGTCAACAGTATTTTATTTTGTCTGATGCAATGCCCATAGTAAAAAACGAAATATATGCAGCATACCTGCCAACTTTCAAAAAACAAAAATCTGGAGATTCAGTTTTAAAAACCGCGGCACATTTTCACTGTAATCTCGAGGCAGCTGATGTGAGTCTCTCTTCCTATGACGTCACAAAATATATATATATATAACGGCCGTAAAATGGCAAATGAAAACTACCCAAAACGTTGATTCGTAAAACAAGGGACAGTCAACCACTAACCTATATCGGGCTCGTACGTGGTGCACTAAAAACCGTAATACAAAACTGTTAACCTACAATTTTTTTCCGTTATAACACTTCGACTTTGAATTTCGTCATCTTATTTTCAACTTTAACTTCTTGTAACGGCGCACGATGCTACAAAGTGCCGTACTAAAACTCTCTGATCCCAGGCGGCTACCCTTTTTCGAACATTTCATTCCAGTAATTTTTAAATTTTTCTCCATTACCGACTTGCGCTGCCCATATTAACTGTTGGGCGACCATCCGCTTTGATTGCACGACCGCGAGTGTTTTTCACTGCCGCACTTGTCAATTTGCAATCGAGCATATCTATGTACGAGTCTTAAAATCTCCTGCTTCTTTAAACCGTTTCCTGACCTCCCTTGTAACTTCCTACACAGCTCTCTATGCACATGACTGTGTACACAGCGCTTATGGATGTGGGACTACCCTACAAACACTACCTCGCTTGATAGGTGCCCTGACGTCATTGCTGGCGTGGTTGTCCGTTGATCGGAATGCCATCGCCGGCCGGGATGGCCGAGCGGTTCTAGGCTCTTCAGTCTCGAACAACGCGACCGCTACGGTCGCAGGTTCGAATCCTGGATGTCTGTGATGTTCTTAGGTTAGTTAGATTTAAGTAGTTCTAAGTCCTAGGTGACTGATGACCTCAGCTGTTAAGTCCCATAGTGTTCAGAGCCATTTGAACCATTTGAAATGCCATCTTCCGAGCAGAACTCGATAGTAACGACATATGTTGACAGTTAGTGTGATTATATCGTGAATTAGACATAGGACGGGGAACTAGCAGTTTGTTGCTTTAATTTGGGAAACCTGCGTATATGGCATTCCTATAAACTATGGAATTTATTATCCCAATGAGAGAGAGCCTTAGCCACTTACTTGGCTGCTGCATTACAGCAGAAACTGCGGACTCAGGATCTTGTGCTACCTCTCATCTGAGACGACGGCATCGCCTAAAGACGCCAGGTTGGTGGACAAATTTAGAAATTCTGTGTTTTGCTTTGATGCGGCAAGACTCAACTGCACACCTTACACGTCCAGCTACTCAATTATAAATGGAGGCAGTTGCGCGCAGTCTGTGGAGACACAGAAAAAGGAGTCGCAGATTCATTCGTCTGATGTCTGAGTTACGTCACGTCCAGTCTCGGTGTGTATTTACGTGTTTACGAGGAACGCCGCATATGGCATGAGAAGAACAGTTTCACCTCTGCATGTTCTCTGTCATCCTCTCACCTGCTTTTTCCCAGCATGACTCTCCTTTCCTCCCCCCTCACCACCCTCTCTCAGTCTATATTTGAGCCGCCGAGAGGCAAAGTGGTACGACTCAATTTTTTCCTAGTTCTGAGAAATGAAGGATTTTGCGTTTCGATTAATGTAAATTATTGCTTTACAATAATTCGTGGTTCAATGATAATTAATCGAAACCCTCAGCTGCCGACAGGTGTTGTTGATATATCTCGATGGGGACAGCTGGAAATGTGTGTCCCGACCGGGACTTGAACCCGGGATCTCCTGCTTACATGGCAGACGCTCTATCCATCTGAGCCACCGAGGACACAGATGAATAGCGCGACTGCAGGGACTTATCCCTTGCATGCTTCCCGTGAGACCCACATTCCCAACTGTCCACAATTCTACATATATATAATGTACCTAATAGATATTTGCCCATCCACTCATTACTCGCGCACACTTTGGCGGTTCCCGTAAGAGTTCGGACAACCTGTGCGCATTTGCACGGACGAAGATCAATGGCTGGGTAGCCTTTAACTATATATATGAAGATAGTAGCTGCTCTCGAAAGAACAGATACCACTGATGACCGTGCAGGTACTCTCGAATAAATGATAATTAATTGAAACCCTCAGCTGCCGACAGGTGTTGTTGATATACGTCTATGGGGACAGCTGAAAATGTGTGCGCCGACCGGGACTCGAACCCGGGATTTCCTGCTTACATGGCAGACGCTAAATCCATCTGAGCCAACGAGGACACAGATGAATAGCGTGACTGCAGGGACTTATCCCTTGCACGCTTTTCGTGCGAGTAATGAGTGGATGGGCAAATATCTATTAGGTACATTATATATGTAGAATTGTAGACAGTTGGGAATGTGGGTCTCACGGGAAGCGTGCAATGGATAAGTCCCTGCAGTCGCGCTATTCACCTGTGTCCTCGGTGGCTCAGATGGATGGCGACACGGTAGCTCAGCGTGTTCGGTCAGAGGATTAGCTGCCTTCTGTAATAAAAAAACTGAGCTAATAACAACGAACTTAAACGGGTGTCTTACGGTGTCCGCCCCGAGCAGATGCAGCGAACGAAAGCGAACAAATCTGTAATAAAAAAACTGAGTGGAAGGATCACCAAACGAACTTGAACGGATATCATGTGACGTCCGCAACGACCAAACACAACGATAAAAAAAAGAGCAGGAGATCCCGGGTTCGAGTTCCGATCGGGCACACATTTTCAGCTGTGCCCATCGAGGTATATCAACAACACCTGTCGGCAGCTGACGTTTCAGTTATTTATCATTTATTCTAGAGAAGCTCCACGGTCATCAATGGTATCTGTTCTTTCGAGAACAGTTACTATCTTCATATATTCGTGATTCATTTGAAGAAACGTACAAATGAAATATTATAATTACGTTTACTACAGACATTTTAGTTATTTGTACCTTAAATTCGGTTTTATAGTCCCTAAAAGTTCGACTACCACTTTTCCTCTCAGATATTTACTTCTAATGAAATGTAAAGCAGTATAAATCAAGATTTGTACCATGTTTCTTATGAACTTTTTGGTGAAACTGGATACCTGAGAAGAAACACCCTGTCTTTTAGTCTCCGTAACAGCAATTTATTTGTAAAACATAAACATAATACGATATACTAAATGTGAGTCTGCACTTACTGCTCCCTTTATGCACTTTTCACCCACAAACTGAGTTAAAATAATTGCGTTATTGTTGTTAAATACTAGAAAGC
This sequence comes from Schistocerca serialis cubense, assembly GCF_023864345.2. Taxonomy (NCBI): domain Eukaryota; kingdom Metazoa; phylum Arthropoda; class Insecta; order Orthoptera; family Acrididae; genus Schistocerca; species Schistocerca serialis. The sequence goes on from NC_064638.1 coordinate 111,640,045, forward strand.
TACCAACTAAGGCTGTCTAATACACTCGTGGAAATGGAAAAAAGAACACATTGACACCGGTGTGTCAGACCCACCATACTTTCTCCGGACACTGCGAGAGGGCTGTACAAGCAATGATCACACGCACGGCACAGCGGACACACCAGGAACCGCGGTGTTGGCCGTCGAATGGCGCTAGCTGCGCAGCATTTGTGCACCGCCGCCGTCAGTGTCAGCCAGTTTGCCGTGGCATACGGAGCTCCATCGCAGTCTTTAACACTGGTAGCATGCCGCGACAGCGTGGACGTGAACCGTATGTGCAGTTGACGGAGTTTGAGCGAGGGCGTATAGTGGGCATGCGGGAGGCCGGGTGGACGTACCGCCGAATTGCTCAACACGTGGGGCGTGAGGTCTCCACAGTACATCGATGTTGTCGCCAGTGGTCGGCGGAAGGTGCACGTGCCCGTCGACCTGGGACCGGACCGCAGCGACGCACGGATGCACGCCAAGACCGTAGGATCCTACGCAGTGCCGTAGGGGACCGCACCGCCACTTCCCAGCAAATTAGAGACACTGTTGCTCCTGGGGTATCGGCGAGGACCATTCGCAACCGTCTCCATGAAGCTGGGCTACGGTCCCGCACACCGTTAGGCCGTCTTCCGCTCACGCCCCAACATCGTGCAGCCCGCCTCCAGTGGTGTCGCGACAGGCGCGAATGGAGGGACGAATGGAGACGTGTCGTCTTCAGCGATGAGAGTCGCTTCTGCCTTGGTGCCAATGATGGTCGTATGCGTGTTTGGCGCCGTGCAGGTGAGCGCCACAATCAGGACTGCATACGACCGAGGCACACAGGGCCAACACCCGGCATCATGGTGTGGGGAGCGATCTCCTACACTGGCCGTACACCACTGGTGATCGTCGAGGGGACACTGAATAGTGCACGGTACATCCAAACCGTCATCGAACCCATCGTTCTACCATTCCTAGACCGGCAAGGGAACTTGCTGTTCCAACAGGACAATGCACGTCCGCATGTATCCCGTGCCACCCAACGTGCTCTAGAAGGTGTAAGTCAACTACCCTGGCCAGCAAGATCTCCGGATCTGTCCCCCATTGAGCATGTTTGGGACTGGATGAAGCGTCGTCTCACGCGGTCTGCACGTCCAGCACGAACGCTGGTCCAACTGAGGCGCCAGGTGGAAATGGCATGGCAAGCCGTTCCACAGGACTACATCCAGCATCTCTACGATCGTCTCCATGGGAGAATAGCAGCCTGCATTGCTGCGAAAGGTGGATATACACTGTACTAGTGCTGACATTGTGCATGCTCTGTTGCCTGTGTCTATGTGCCTGTGGTTCTGTCAGTGTGATCATGTGATGTATCTGACCCCAGGAATGTGTCAATAAAGTTTCCCCTTCCTGGGACAATGAATTCACGGTGTTCTTATTTCAATTTCCAGGAGTGTAGTTCAGCAGTGCTTCATCTATGGATTATAAATAAAATGTTGTTTCCAAATGTCGAAATTTCTTAACGTGTAATTTTTGTCAAGCTAGTATTTCAAGAGTCTTTATAATGGAGCATGTCTGTTTACTCGATTTCACTGTCCACGTCATCTTCCTTTGCTAAAAGGTCAACATGTCCAGGTCCAGACTCCCGTGCCGAACTTGCAGTTGTCAGCTGGTTGAAAAAAGCGTGGTGCGCCGAAGGGATGTACGGGATAAGTGTGATTCTGTCCCTCCTTTTCGCTTCGGTGACAGGTCGCGCAGGATTGTTGACAGGGACGAGTTGAACACAAGACAGGCGCGGACGGTAACGAGCAAGAAGTGAACTTGTAATATCCAAAGTGGTACGACGGATTCATGCATAATGAGATTCTTTGCATAAAACGAGATGTAGACAGTCTTTCTGGAAACGAAGCCATCGAACGTGAAAGTAACTGAAATTTTCAATTTGCATGTTATTCTTTTTAAATTTCATACTTTTCGGTAGATACTTTGTTGAGACAGAATCATTAAGGGCCATTCTACAAACGGTAAAGGCTTGTTTTATCCTGGCCTTTTGAATGGCATTACACCAATCATCCCGAGTGAAGTTCTTGATTTTGTCCCGACAACTCCGAAATCCCGATCGTTTACCAGAAAGGAGAGTATTAATAACATCAACTTATGGTCGACCCTGTGGATCTCATTACTTGATTTCTTTACAGTCTTTGTCCAAATTAGCACAGGTTTTGAATTCCGATTTCGACCAATTGCTGCGTCACTGTATGCTATTACGTAATGTGCAACATGAACATGGGGTTCTACATATTTTAAAAGGCAAAAACCTACTTCTTGGGAGCTTTTTCATGACATAATTCTCATCCCAGATGTACATAAGGGCAAGCGACCTTACAAATCTAAAGAAAAACAACAATGCTTATATTTACTAGCATTGTTGCATGGCCTTTTTTAATTTTAAAGTGTAAATAAACAACACACAACAACACGAGCATGTGGCCTTTCCGCTGGTCTTATACCACTATTCTCGCGAACGCACTTCACTCTGGTGAGAGTAGAAGAATGCATTTGGCGCACATCCCGTACATTGTGAGTAAACTCAGTGATTTAACTCAAAAATTAAAATTTTTTGACTTAAATTACTTTGGTTCTCAGCGGCTCATTTTTGCTCTCTCCGCTTTCCTATCCACCTTGCTTATTTTTCACTCTTTCAGAGAAAAGCGGTTTGACTTTCGGAAGAAATCTACGTTCACAATTTATCCCTTGTTCGTCAACCAATACAGTTCGCAGGCGTGTCCGTCCCCGGCCCTTCCCCTTTTCTGCTTTAGACTTCCCTGAAAGCTGTGAGGCAATTCATTTAAGTAATTATTAGATGTAACTGATTTTTGTTCAAATGGTTCAAATGGCTCTGAGCACTATGGGACTTAACATCTGAGGTCATCAGTCGCCTAGAACTTAGAACTACTTAAACCTAAATAACCTAAGAACATCACACACATCCATGCCCGAGGCACGATTCGAACCTGCGACTGTAGCGGTCGCGCGGTTCCAGACTGAAGCGCCTAGAGCCGCTTGGCCACAACGGCCGCAACTGATTTTTGTCCCAGAAATAAATTATAAATAATTCATTAGGCTTCCCGGCGATGTAATGACATCTTGGGTTGTCGGGTGTTCTGCCGGATATCAGCGTCGTACTTACACGGTATTTCGGTAGTCTCAGGTCGCACCTGATGAAGGTAACGAGTTACGCTACCGAAGTACCGTGCAAATACGACGCTGATATCCGGCAGAACTGCCGACAACCCAAGATGTCAAATTATAAATAGTTACAATATCGTGGTACCCACCAAGGTTTCGGGTGACCTATAAACATCAATATCATTTCGACAGAGTTGTGGAAATAATCTATGGAACATGGACCTATAACTTTCATTGACAGCCATACTCCGTATGCCACCTTACGGTGTATAGTGAAGAGTATATCAGGTGTGTGGTGTTGCTACACAGTTGACCGAAAAAAAAAAGTGAAATGATCGTATGGCATTGTTGGCCGGGTGGCCCCATTCGGGTTCGGGCGCCAAGTGAAAGTCTTATTTGAGTCGACACCACATTGGGCGACTTGCGGCCAATGATGAGGATGAAATGATGACGAGGACAACACAACACCCAGTACACGAGCGGAGAAAATTTCCATCCCGGCCGGGAATCGAACCCGGGCCCGCTGCGTGGGAGGCAAGCACATTACCACTTTTTTGTTTTTTGTTTTGTTTTTAATCTCATTTTGTTCATTATGACTCTTTGTATTTGTTCTTTGTTGATCCGTTCACTCAGTTCTTTATTACAGAAGGCAGCTAACCCTCTGACTGAGCTACCGTGCCGGCTGTCAGCTAAGCAGCCGGACACATAGTTGACTGCTAATATGAATTTCCATTCGTTGCAGATTAGGCTTTCTACAGTGTAAGAAGGGAAAAGTAACACGATACAAACAACAAGGATGATAATAACAAATGAAAATCTTCTGTTCAAGTTTTCTTCTAATGTTGTTTGTGTGTGTGTGTGTGTGTGTGTGTGTGTGTGTGTGTGTGTGTGTGTGTGTGTGTGTGTGTGAATTTCTACGGGACCAAACTGCTGAGGTCATCGGTCCCTTGACTTACACACTACTTAAACTAACTTATGCTAAGAACAACACACACACCCATGCCCGAGGGAGGGGCCGCGCTCTAATGTTGTCATACGACTTAAACATTCAAGGAGCAGCGTATAACAACAATTTATAATATATTTTTCAGATAAAATTAATTTCCATCTATGTGCGCCGGCCGGTGTGGCCGAGCGGTTCTAGGCGCTTCAGTTTCGAACCGCGCGACCGCTACAGTCGCAGATTCGAATCCAGCCTCAGGCATGGATGTGTGTGATGTCCTTACGTTAGTTAGGTTTAAGTAGTTTTAAGTTCCAGAGGACTGATGACCTCAGATGTTAAGTCCCATAGTGCTCAGAGCCATTTGAACCATCTATTCGCAAATCCAGTATTAGCTCCAAAAAGATTTATTTGGTATTGTAAGCCTTGAAAATCTGTAGTAGTATATTAAGAGGAACATTGTTACCAAAGCTCTCAGAAAAATCGTTTCATATGTACTTCAAATTCCTGCACGATACTTAAACATGTGGACGAACATGAACTAAATACCTTTTTAAAACAACAGTGTACACGTTTTCTGTTAAAATCGAAGTTTGACTGTGAGAAAGAAACTGCCGACCTGTGAAAATGTGCCGTTTCGCTTCTTCATCGCAATTGGTCTAAACTTTCTTGAAAATGAACTTTCAGCATTAGTGAAAGAGGTTTCTTTGGTTTCAAGGATGGGTATGTTCTTCCGGCGTAACTGAGTCCGTCAGATGACACATTATCCAAAGCCAACATTCCTCGAAAGATGATCGACAGAAATGGTAATTCTTTGCCAGGAAGGTCCACGGAGCTTTAGATTTTTGCTTATGAGGATAGTTACACATGGTGTTGTCAAGAGAATTCGAAAGTACACTGAAAACTGAGATGGAATTTTCGACTATCAACTCTCTGTAAGTATTTGCTTGGGTTATATTCTTCACCATTTGAAAGCGTACGTGATGATATTTCAGTGATTATAATACAGAGCCAAATTTACATGGAACTTGGCAGTAAGAACCCACGTATCAGTATGACGTTGGGCCCCATCTAGACTGGATGCATGCACTGACTCGGTTGGAAAGGGTAACATAAAACCGTTGTATTCTCTCCCAAGGCAAGCTCCTGGTCCTTGCTATACCGGATACTAGCACTAGGTCCACACGTGTTCCATCGGGGGCAGATCTGGAGATCTTGCTAGCCATGGAGGCACCTCAGCATCACGCGGACAGTTCATAGAGACATGCCACGCGTGGACGGGTATTTTCCTATTGAAAAAGGATCTGTCGCTTGAGGGAAAACTTGAGGATGCAGGATATCTCCGCGACGTACCGCTGTGCCTCCAGAGTTCACTCAATGTCTACCATCCATAACCTGATGGCTTCCCACACCAGCAACTGCTGCATCTCTCCAAAATTTTGGAAAAATGGGACACCGCCATACCGACGATGGTCATTCATCAGGAGTCAATGCTTCCCGGTGACGCCACCACTCCCTATCTGTTTGTGTTGTGGTGTTGATCCCAGAGTAGGCACGCAAATGGAATAAACGGGCTAAGAAGAGCAGATAATGGAATGAGAGTAGATCGAAGAAAGAAGAAAGTAGTGAGAAGTAGCAGAAATGATAACAACGAGAAATTTAACATCAGGACTAGTGATCAGGAGGTAGATGAAGTTAAGGCAATCTTCTACCTAGTAGCAAAATAGCCCATGGTGGGCGGAGCAAAGAGTACATAAAAAGCAGACTGGCACTGGTAAAAAGGCCATTCCTGGTCAAGAGAAGTCTAATACACTCATGCTCATAAATTAAGGATAATGCTGATACATGGTGAAACAACGCTCTGGTGGGAGGTTTGCGGGTTTAAATCACCTCGGGGTATGAGCATGCGGTGTATTTGACCTGCGGTCGTCTCACGGTAGCGCGGGCAGCAGTCCACATACGCAGAGGTGTGTTGGTACATGTCAGAGTACGGTGCAGCGAGTAAGTGTGCAGACGTTTTCAGACGTGCTAATGGTGACTGTGTGTTGAAAATGGCTCAAAGAACACATATTGATGACGTTATGAGGGGTAGAATACTAGGGCGACTAGAGGCTGCTCAAACACAGCAGAACCAATAAAGCCTGGTGTCAAGGACACAGTACATGGTCATTGGAACAGTGGTCCCAGGTTATGTTCACGGACGAGTCCAGGTATAATCTGAACAGTGAGTTACGGCGGGTCATCTGGCGTGAACCAGGAACCAGGAACCAATCCCTTAATGTCCTTGAAAGGAATCTGTATGGAGGTCGTGGTTTGATGGGTGGGATTATGATTGGTGCACGTACACCCCTGCACATCTTCGACAGAGGAACTGTTAACAGGTTAGGTGTATCGGGACGTCATTTTGCACCAGTATGTCCGCCTTTTCAGCGGTGCAGTGGGTCCCACCTTCCTCCTGATGGGTGATAACGCACAGTCCCACCGAGCTGCCATCGTGGAGGAGTACCTTGAAACAGAAGATATCAGGCGAATGGAGTGGCCTGCCTGTTCTCCAGACCTAAACCTCACCGAGCACGTCTGGGGTGGTCTCGGTCGACGTATCGCTGCACGTCTTCAAACCCCTAGGACACTTCAGGAGCTCCGACAGGCACTAGTGCAAGAATGGGAGGCTATACCCCAGCAGCTGCTCGACCACCTGATCCAGAGTATGCCAACCCGTTGTGCTGCCTGTGTACGTGTGCATGGTGATCATATCCCATATTGATGTCGGGGTACATGCTCAGGAAACAGTGGCGTTTTGTGGCATATGTGTTTCGGGACGGTTTTCTCAACTTATGACCAATACTATGGACTTAGAGATCTGTGTCATGTGTGTTCCCTATGTGCCTATGCTATTAGCGCCAGTTTTGTGTAGTGCCTCGTTGTGTGGCATCACATTCTGCAATTATCCCTAATTTATGAGCATGAGTGTAGTATCGAATATAGCCCTTCATTTGAGGAAGAAATTTCTAATACGTTTGGAGCAAAGCATTGTATAGTAGTATAATAGAAGAGAATCGGAGCATTTGAGATGATGTGCTACAAAGAATGTTGCAAATCAGGTGATCTGATAAGGTATGCAATGAAGTGGTTCTGTGGAGAATCGGCGAGGTAAGGAGTACATAGAAAACACTGACAAGAAGAAGGGACAAGACAGCTGTTAAGACATGAAGCAGTAACTTCCATGGTAATAGAGGGGAAAAACTTTAGAGAGGAAGACAGAGATTGGAGTACATCCAGCAAATAATCGAGGACGTCCGTTGCAAGTGTTATTGTGAGATGAAGAGGTTGTCACAGGAGAGGAATTCGTATTGCGATGCACTAGATGAGTCAAAAAAGCATGTGAAGTAATGTTCTAGTCCGGCTTGCGAATGGGTTATAATGCGCTTTGGTGCACAATACGCCGATCTTCCATTGTGGTGATGAGGTGTAGTCGACCAGAGCCTTAGCAATTAGTCTGTCTGCCTTCATTCAAGCGATTCAACACCTGCTCGATGTCACATCTGAAAGCCCCCCGAATCTGTTATTGCACGATTCGACAAGCCGATGAAACGGAGACCCACAATGAGCCCACTTTCAATCTCTGCCAGGAGCTAATTCCGCTGTCTCACACGTGGATGCGGCATCTACGTGTTCTTCACAGTGATCAGTCAACATCTGACCCAGTTCAAGACCCGTTATATACATTGTGAGGCCTGACAACAACAGTAAATGCAAACAATACTAAGACACACTTGTGGGCATTCTACCTATCATGAAGAACTGCAGGTCTTATCATTTACATATGCACCCACCGTCTGTACGTGTACGAAGTCAAATTGACATCCGGTCATGTATTTGTATGTTTCACTTTTTGTCAAGCGGTGTATTTACTACTGCTCTCGAAACACTTTGCAGACTAACGACAATGGAGGCTTCAACTGAACAGTGGAACAAACCAGATGGTAACGATAGGCAGGCAAGAGAACAGGGATGTATGTGGTACGAAAGGCAGATCATTTATTACCGGTATGTTTGTCGGTGCTGGGAGCAGAAACGTTATGGACAAGACAGCGATATAGTGGGAAACCTAAGATGAATGTGTCAGGAGAACGAACAAAGAGCTCCGGACCACAGAATCCGCACGCCATTTTTACGATCAGCCATTCCGGATGAGATATCGTAGCACCGCTGAATATTACTGCCACCCCTGCCCCGTCGATTTACTACCGCTCATTCTTTCGGTCGACACAAACAGTCGTCATTAGGGACGCGGCGGCTCGTAAGTTACGCCACGAAAATGGCGGAGGAACCGGTGTGCGGAGGCAGGCGGTGGGCGCGCGGCGGCCGGGGTCAAGAGTCGCCGCGCTGACCTTGGCAGTGGGCGAGTCAAGGCCGCGGCGCGGATTACGGCGCCTTTCTGCCCATTGTTCCTGGTCCGCGCGGCGCGCTGCATGCTCACTCGCTCATTACTCCGCTGGCGTCCGGTGCGCGGCGGGGCGTGTGCAGACACGCGCAGTGCTTATTGCCGGCGGGCCTTCTGTGCCAGCTTCCGGTCGGCGCCACACTCACCACGTAAGGAGCGCTCGCGCTGCGTTTTTGACAGCTCAAGGCTGGTGTTAGGGGACACACAAGAAAAAGTGTTCTTTCCAAGCAGTGAAGAACTGGCAAAACTTCTCGACGCAGTCCCCGTATAGTTCGACGCGACTTTGGCCAACGTTTTCCTGGCGGGTAAATTCTATACCTGAAAAGAAACTTTCGAAAATCTGGACAATACGCATCTACGCTTGCCATAAACCCTGTTGCATCTAATGTCTACGAGGGCGATTCAAATGAGAACTTTAAAACTGCCATAAAATTTCGAAAAGTTGTGTGATGGAATTGGTAGGTGGCAGTAGTGTTCCTTGAGGTTGAGAAAGTGACCGACAGGTGGCAGAGCTATGCTACGACGCAGCAGAAGGCAGCAGCGTCCACAAGATGCTAGCTTCCCCACTGCCAATACGCACCGCGACTGACCACCGATCTGTGATGCCTTTTTTTGTATTTAGTATAAGAATTAACAGGTAAAGTTTTATTGAACAAAAGCAGACAGGGTAATTTTTTTATTTAAAAGCTTAGAAAAACAGTTTGAAGACTGAAAACTGATTAACGGTACAAAAACAAGCGGTACTTATACCTCGCGTATAAAATAAATTAAAACTGTGACTAAAGTTTTTTCGCTTAATATAGATGAAAATTGTGACTAAAGCTTTTTTATACGTGAACTGTAAGTACTGCTTCTCCTCTCCCGTTGTGTGAAACCGCCTATTGATGGTCCTTGTGGTCACTGGAGCGCTAGATGCACGTCAGATTGATGATAACGACGAATTCGGGTTTCTCAATGCCTCTCCGACGATTGCTCGGTGCTCAAGTTCTGTCATATCTCTAGGTCGACCACTTCCTCCTTGACACTGTGTTCAGCGTTGGTTCATTCACTCCTGCCAACATTTCCAGATAGTGGCATTGCTAATATTCAAATGCTGAGTGATTATCGCCGGCTTCTCCAACTGGTTTCTTTGGGCCCAACTACACGTCCTCTCTGAAATACTGATATCTGTGAATCTTATTCACGCCCCTGTCTATGAGCCAGAGTTACTGTCCAATTGATTATGGTGAATGAAATTTACAGACACTGTACGGCTCAACAGCGACAAGTAAGCTGTTTATTCTCCTTGGCAGTTGTGGCTTGAAACTGCTCTGCAGCGTCACAGGTTCATCCGCGAAACATGACAAGGAATGAGTATTCAGAAAGCGGACGTAATTAGTTTGATGCTTAACTTTAATCCATTAATGATGAACGTCGCTCTTGATGGTACATGATTCACAATATTATCTGTTCAGAATACATTCTTGAAGATAGTAATTATAGTAACTAGTATTACCAAATGATGTAGCTGAAGGTTACGCTAAACTGTCGTCTCTGCAAATGAGAGCGTATGTAGACAGTGAACCATCGCTAGCAAAGTCGGCTGTACAACTGGGGCGAGTGCTAGGGAGTCTCTCTAGACTAGACCTGCCGTGTGGCGGCGCTCGGTCTGCAATCACTGATAGTGGCGACACGCGGGTCCGACGTATACTAACGGACCGCGGCCGATTTAAAGCCTACCACCTAGCAAGTGTGGTGTCTGGCGGTGACACCACACCTTTTTTGTGTACTGAAACTGTCAAACCAATCGAAATTCATAGAGAAAGACAGCGCCGTACGGTGATTCGTGTTTTTACTTGCAGAAAGTGTACGAGTGATGTAAGTTTTGCCGCGCGGGATTAGCCGAGCGGTCAAGCCGGCACGGTAGCTCAGCGTGTTCGGTCAGAGGGCCGGTTGGCCTCTGTAATAAAAAATTTAGTGGGCGTATCAACAAACGAACTCAAAGCGGTCTAAGCTCTGCAGTCATGGACTGTGCGGCTGCTCCCGGCGGAGGTTCGAATCCTCCCTCGGGCATGGGCGTGTGTGTTTGTCCTTAGGATAATTTAGGTTAAGTAGTGTGTAAGCTTAGGGACTGATGACCTTAGCAGTTAACTCCCATAAGATTTCACACACATTCGAACATTTTTTTGACGTTAAGTTTAAAAGTAGTGTAACTGCTGTGGATGTTATGCCAGTGCAGGCTCACCGCACAATGACGGTTGGAAAGACTGCATTAGTGTAGGAGGCTTGTAAAGGAGAACAGACGTGTAACTCTGAACGAAATAGCCACAAATCTGAATATTAGTACTGGTTCAGCGCAGAGTATTGTTAACAGGGTTACTGCACCTAAACAATGTGTCTGCAAGATGAGTGCCACGCCAGATAACTGCCGAACGGTCGCGTCGATGCCCGTGAAGGACTTTTGCATCGTTTCCACGTCGAAGCTGTTGCATTCTAGGTAAAGTCGTCACAGGCGATGAGACTTGGGTCCACTATCACCGACCGCAAACGCAATCGAAAACGTCAAGCAAGGAATGGCGTCACAGTTCACTGCCGAAGCCAAAAGACGTCTGCTACAAACGTCTTGCTCATTCTCTTTTGGGACGAAAATAAAGTAATTTTGGAGCGTTTCGTGAATAGGGGAGAGATGGTAACCATATTTCTCATTCAAACATGCTGAAAAATCAACTTCGCCCTAGAATCAGGAGTAAACGACCACGTACAGCCCCACAAGACAGAAAATTAAATTTGAGTGGCGGGTGCAGCATTTGCTGTGGGCGGGGACTCTCGAGGGACAGATAGGCCGCGTCTTAGTTATCCTTTAGTTTTCAGGAATACTGGGCACAAATTTCACAGATTTTTGTATGGGCGAACATTTCACTGGTTGCAGTTATCGTATACACTGTTGTAGCTAGTCTAATTTTATCCCGGCGATCCCTAAGTGAGCGATACGTATGGGGTTGTAGTATATTCCTAGAACCTCCACTTACAGCTGGTTCCTGAAACTCTGTAAGTAGGCTTTCACGAGATAGTTGGCATGTATCTTCAAGCGTCTGAGAGTTCAATTTCTTCCAGTATCTCCGTGACAGTATCACATGGATTAAACAATCTGTGACCAGTGGATGCACAACGTTTTCCAGAAAACTGTATCTTTAGATACGGAGTGCGTCTCAGTAGCTTGGCACAGAAGTGCCAGACTACAAACCAAAAGGTCTCCCATTTATCATCGGTCATTTCTGTGATTTCAGTCTGTCACTTATCATTTCTTTCATCTCTGTCAATGTTTGTTAATGTGGAAAACGCCGAGCTGCAGCGTATTTCAGAGTCCATGTCGAGGTGTAGGGCTCCCAATAACTGGCTGGCTAAGCCAGTTCAGACGCTGGAAGGAGGTAAGAGCATCCCAGGTCCAAAAGGACCATGCCTAGTAAAGCATTGTGGCGTTCAACCCAACCTTTTAAGTTGATGACAGCCGTACACATCAAACAACGCATGTATAGCGGCAAATGTGTACACCACGCAAGCGTTTTAAATACTGCACTATCGCCAGTATTCGCCTGAAGATAGTCAGAAGATTCCGCGCCGAAATGTCGTGCCAGCAACTTACTGACATCCGGCAGTTCGCTCGAAATTGTACAAAATAATAGTAATGATGATGATGATTATTTGATACAGCTCTTCATGCTACTGTAGAAGTATCTTCATCTCTGAATAACTACTGCGACCTACATCATTGCGAATGTGTTTACTGTGTTCATCTCTTGGTTTCCCTCCAGATTCCTTGATGTGTCAGAATGCGTCTTACCAATCGGTCCCTTCTTTTAATCAAATTCTACCAAAAAATTTCTTTTCTCATCAGTTCTATTCAGTACCTTTTCATTAGTTACGCTATCTACCTATCTAATCTTCAGCATTCTTCTGTGGCACCACATTTGAAAAACTATTCTCCTCTTGTCTAAACGGTTTACCGTCCATGTCTCCCTTCCATAAATGGGTACACTCCACACAAATTCTTACAGGAAAGAGTTCCTAACACAAATCTCTATTCGATGCTAACAAATTTCTTTCCTTCAGACACGCTTTTCTTGTCATCTCCAGTCTACAAAACTCTACAACTTTAAGTATCTCGTTTCCTATTCTAATTCCCTCAGCATCACCGTATTTAATTCGACTGCATTCCATTACACTTGTTTTGCTTTTGTTGATGTTCATCTTAACTAATCCTTTCAAGACACTGTCAATTCCGTTGAACTGCTCTTGCAGGTACTTCGATTTCTGACAGACTTGCAATGTCATCGGCAAACCTTTTAAGTTTTTATTGATTCTCCCTGAAATTTACCTCCTATTCAAAATTTTTTTTGGTTTCTTTCCTGCTCGCTTAATGTACAAGCTGAGTAACATCTGGGATACGCTAAAATCCTGTCTCACTCCCTTCTCAACTATTGCTTCCCTTTCATGCCCCTACACTCATGCAACTGCCGTCTGGTTTGTGTATAAGCTGTAAATTGTCTTTCGCTCCCTGCATTTTAACCTGCTACCTTCAGAATTTCAGAGAATATTCGAGTCAACATTGTCAAAAGTTTTCTGTAAGTCTACAAATGCTATAAACGTTGGTTTACCTTTGCTTAGTCTTCCGGGAGAAATGATAGGGTCAACATTGCTTCGCGTGTTCCTATATTTCTCCGTACTGATCTTCCCCAATGTCGGCTTCTACCTGTTTCTCCAATCCATTTTCCTACAGTCGGTGTCCTTCTTTTCCCTAGTGATATAATTATGCTTCTATCCTTGCATTTGTCTTCTACCCTTTCCTACTTACCCATTTTGCATTTTCTGTCAGTCTCATAATAATAACAATAAAAATAATATTTTTGGGTACGTTTCTGGCGAGGTATAATCGAGGTTAGTAAGGAATCGTGAGGAAATGATTATTTGTACATCCACAAATTCATGCTTGCATCGCAAATACAGTGTGCATTATTCAAAGGAGGTACGACTTCACTGCAACACACGGATTGTTATTGTTTCTTTCCAAAGAAACCAGATTGTGATGGAAGATTAGATTAAAAACTGACGACAACCCTGTTGTGTTTTGGCAAAAAACTCTGAATTGACATCGGTGAACCGGTTAGTTGTCATGGTGAAAATGGCAACTGTCCACTGCCTGGAAATCCGGCCGTTTTTATCCCAACGCTTCAAGAAGGCGATGCGGAACCTCTCGTGGGTACTCCTTATTGACATTTCTATAAAACCTTGTTCTTCATATTGCTGCGGACATGCCTCACTTTTTTGGTGTCGGGAATGAGGGATGCTTCCATTGGGATGACAAACTTCATTTCTGGGTCATATCTATAAACCCAGGACTCATCACCAATGATCACTGTGCTAAGAAAGTTGGGATTACTGTTTACAGTATCCAATACGTCCTGTGTGATTTCGAAAAGAAATTGTTCTGCTCAACTGTTAGCGACTTTGGCACACATTTTGGTGTACTGATTTCAATCTATACTGCAAATTCTATGAGCGTGATTCGTCTATTCTGCATCACCAGGATCCTTACGTGATTAATAACTACCTCATTTGCGCATGTTGACAGCTTACTTGAAATTGGTTCATTCTTCACTGATGAGCGGCCATATCCGAAACGGCTGTACCATTCTCTTACGTGTGTGGCAGCCATTGCTTCGTCCCCAAATACATGTCGAATCTTGCGTACTGTTTCAACTTCAGAATCGCCAAGCTGGAAGCAAAATTTGATGCAATAACGTTGGTCTACTTTTTGTGTCATTTTGCCCTCAGCCCAATATCCGACGATTACAACTTACATGTCCTCACTTGTGAACGTCTAGTCAGCTACTGGTTGTTTCCGTACTCGTGAGAAAAATCGGGCATGCGCAGAATGTACGCTTATACGAGGTGGATTCCAAAATTTTCGGGACTGGTGCTGCCACCCGGACAGTAGTAGTAGTAGATCTTTGCACCGCTAGGTGGCGAGAGCTGCATGTGTGATGAGTCAGTGTGCGGAGTGGTATTCAGCTGGGAGGACGTGTGATTTCCATAATACTCTTTGTTTGGTGTGTGGCGATTTTACGATGGATCCACGAACAGAACATAGTGAGTGGATCAAATTCTGTGCGAATCTCCAACCTTCTTGTCACGGGTTATCACCGGTGACGAGAGCTGGATTTACAGATATGACCCAGAGACAAAGCAACAATCGTCCCAGTGGAAGAGCCCAGGCTCTCCAGGACCCAAAAAAGCGAGACAGGTGAAGAGCACAGTGAAGAGAATGATCGTCGTTTTCTTTGATACCAACGGAATTGTGCACAAAGAATTCGTCCCACCCAACCAAACAGTGAAATCCGTGTACTACTGTCACCTTTTGCGACGGCTCCGTGAAAACGTGCGGCGACGACGGCCCGAACTTTGGCGTCAAGGTAACTGGCTGCTGCATCACGACAACGGCCTGTCACACGTCCTTGCACACCAGGAACTTTTTGGCAAAAAACAACATGGCGTACTCGCCAGATGTAGCACCTTGCTACTTTGCGCTATTCCCAAAAGTGAAACTCAAGTTGAAAGGCCGTCAGTTCGACACTCTAGAGTGTGATTCAAGAAGCATCGCTGGCGGTGATAAACACCCTCAAAGAACAGGGCTTCCAGAAAACGTTTGACCAGTGGCAGAAGCTCTGGGACCGGTGTGTACGTGCGGATGGGAATTACTTTTGGATAGCATCTCGTAGAGAGGACGCGCAAGCCCCCATACCATTGTTGGTTTCGACAATGAAAAATATGGCCGGATACTTTTCGAACTGCCCTTGTATGTTGGAAAACTATGGGGGCGATGAGAAAGATAAGTGAGTGGTTGGGTGTGGACTTTCCTCGTCAGCTGGGTTACAAGCAACGACTCAAAACACACGACGCGACCCGCCAGGCGTGGTTAGGTGTGGCCGGTAGAGGCTGAGTCATAGCGGGCGATCACGTGTCGTGAGCCGCATCAGAACCAGCAACGGTACTGGATAGTCTTTAAACGCAACAGCGATCTAAATCAACTTTGTTTACATCTGAATATGGAAGAAACGTTGATTTTCCACAAACATTTTTCATGTGTAATCACAAAGGCTGTAATGTACAACGCTGGGAAAATGAAACTGTCCTGGAAGATAGTCATAAGACTGAAGCAGAAACGACACGTGTTAAAGAACAGAAAATGTGTTTTCGATGTACCAACCGGTTGCTATCACATGTTTGCGCATGTGCATCTCCAGCGTGTTCTATCCCGAGCACGTTTGTGTGTGTAAGACGAGCAGACGTGTTTAGTGAGCAGCTGGACCCGACTCAGACACAAAATGGTGCTCACGATAAAACAGCCTGCGTTCTTTCTCCAATGTTGTACGAAGTACGAGTCGCAGAAAATGTGTGCGGAACAGATTGGGCAAGAGTAAAGAATGGATATGTTTCGACAAATCCTCCAGTGAAATCTACGGCGGAAATCTTGTGGCAAAATGGCGCGAAAAACACTCTGTAAAGAGTAAAACCGTAACTATCCAAGAAGGACTCGAATCCCACGAAACATTGCTCCACTGAAGGCGCGATAAAATCTCAGTGCCGTTTATCTGTGCAAGTGGGAATTAAAGAGATCGTTGTGTCGAAAAAAAAAATGTCAAAAAGGACCTGCATCTGTATCGTTGCCTATTTACTATGGGTGCATCACAAAGCGTCAAAACGAACATTCGCTCTGGTGTTCAGTTCTGCTGCTGGTTTCTTCGTGAAGCGAAATCACGACGTTAAGCCGTCGGCACACGGACCGTGCTGTCGAACGTTAACGTTGAGCGTGCCAAGTTCAACGCGCTGCTGAACGCTCAGAAATGCTGCGACTTGTGAATACGGTTCGTGGGCCCCAACGTGCTATACGCGATTGCAACGCACTCCAGTGGCAGTTGAGGGATGTTTCTAGTTCGTAAATCACACTGTTTACTCAACGGGTGCGCGTAAAATTCCCACGTTAACTCTATTAAAACGCACATTTCCTCCATTGTCCACGAAAAGGAAAGTACCACATCCAATCAATAAGGACACAGGCTTATAAAAGTTCCATTACAAACAGTGCGGTACAAATTTGGAATACTTCTCGGCATAAGATTAACATTATTTCATCATTCCCACATTTTAGTAATACCCCAAGGTCAGTCTTAATTTATCACTGTTCATACCCAGTAGCAGAATCTTTGCAACATGTGAATTACGAAGTGTAAAAGAAAAAGGAGCAAAATATCTTTATAAAAGTAGCGCAAGCTGTCCTGTGCATTAAGCCAATAGAACAAAGTCACCCCTCAAAAAAGGTGAACTTATATTTACATAACATCAAATATTATAGTATATACTTATATTAAACTAATAATGAAGTATCAGAACCTAATAAAAACGCGAATGTTAGGAAAATTTTTTTGGAAAGGTCAGGACGCGAACCACCGCCCCAACAAACATCTCAATTCGTAACAGTGACGCTACTCATTACGCTATACCAACAATAGTATCTTTGCATGTACTCATATTTCCTTACCGTTCCTGAAAACCTTAATCGTAGGTATGTTACTAATTGAAATTTAATTATAACAAATTGTACAAAGAACAATGCGTTTTGGGTGGAGCCTATTCTCATAATACGCAAGTTACAATAATTCTTTTGCCACGAATATGATGTTTCTCATTATTTTATGGGAATGAATCACACAGTTAACAACGGGTTTTCCAGCGATTCTCAATTTGCTGGTGCTCAGAAACGGCATATATACATATAGGCTTGAAATGAATGCCAATATGGCGCCTCACAACTCTGTACTGAAGGGAGACGGCGTGCTTGTGTCGTAGGTGGCGTTGTGCCATCTCATTGGTCAACGCGCAGAAGCACGCTCAGAATATCTGACATGCCAGATATTGCTCTGCACGTTCGGAAAGATTCCCGAACGTGCTATTCCACGCTATGACGCCAGAAACTCGGCACGCTCAACGCTCGGATGCACGGTTCGTGTGCCGACGGCTTTAGATCCTCAATTTTTCATTTCCTTAGACGAGTCCTTGTTTATCATGTCAGGTTATGTGAACTCACAAAACATACACGATTATGCGCCACAAAATCTCCATCAGTAGTCTGAAGAGTCGTTGCATAACCTTAAGATTGGTATTTGGTGGGAGGTCCACTGTCGGCATGGTGACACGATTTTTTCGCCAAACTCAAAAATGCTAACTCATATGTCCAGAAACTGTTTAATCCATATGTGGATCAGATCACAGAAGATATGGATATTTTCAGCAAGACAGAGCAACCTTGCTTGAAAACCTTGTGAAGAGTGCGTGAGATGAGGGGTGAAGAGAGCACAATCAGTAGAGGCATTGGAACCTCCTGGCCATCTTGACTGCCTGATATGTCTCCCTGTGATATTTAACAGTGGGGCAAATTGAAGGGTCTGGTGTACTCAAACAACCCTCACAAAACAGCTAACCCTAGTGCTGCTTACCCCTCAGGCAGAGCTGCCAAGCTTCTCTCGCAGTTTGATGAATCAGACACAATGTTGCATCGACGTCAATGGAGGCCATTTACAAAATCTTGCACTTGACTTTCAATAATAACTACTGTAAATAGGCGTCACCCGTTGTAAATGACAGTCGGCTTCAAACCAGACAAGAGTTGCTGCTATCAGTGAATACAACTCCACCTCAATCAGTTTCCGAGCAAATACTGCGAATTGAACTGGATGCAATGAACATTTAAAATAGGGTGCCTTGTAAAAGGCCATTTCATCATAGTCGTACATAAATAATAAAATAGCGCCGGTTGGCAATTCCTGCAGCCTGTCTAAGGCATCTGATTATATGTGTCATAGTATCCTTCTAGATAAATACAAGTTTTATCGGATTGGTGGTATAACCAGCCAATGGATGTCACATGAGACCAAAAGAATGCAGAAAGTCGTACTTAGTAATTCAAGGTATGTAGTCCACAGGTATTATTTTGACTGGGGAGAGATCATGTATGGGGCTCTCCAAGGTTCAGTCTTAGGTCCACCGTTGTTCCTCATATATGTAAACGATCTTGCGTCTAATATACAAAAAGCAGTATTTGTTATATATATATTTATCAATAGCGAAGCATTTCCTAGTTCGTCAGAAATAAATACGACGCTTCAGATAGAAGTGGCACACCTGGAGGAACCCTTGGCGTCCCTCTCTCTCCGAACTGAGGCCTTTCTCAAGACCAGTTGCGGCGCTACACGCTGTGATCTTCATGTCTCCCGCAGTTGGTTAACATTTTGCCGCGTGTGCTTAGAAACACGAAGAGTGCGCTGTACCAATTCGTAAAACACAAGTGCTTTCTGTTAACACAAAAAAATGGTGAAACAATTCTGAGAAAATTTGTCTTGATAGTACGGAGCTTTGCACGGTGCTATTAGGGATTGTATGCCCTTCCCTTCCTCCAACCAGAAGCGCCAGCCACAGAGGACCTATAGCTCAACCTGACATTTAAGGACAGCGGAAACTGCTTTTCTTACGCACACAAAACATTTTCAGCAGTGAACGTAAGGTTACATTGCACAAATACGTCTGCCGAGGAGCGGGCGTCGGCCACTGATTCGCTAGGTTGTCATTTAAACTAAGCTGAAAGTACAGGGTGTCCGAGAACTCCCGTTATCATTGCAAAAAAAAAAAAAAAAAAAAAAAAAATCATAACCTGGAAGTTATTAGACATAGAGAATCGTAGTTTAGCAGCTCTCAAAGTTTTGTTGCAGATTTCATCTGGAGTGCACCAAAATAGCGACAGACCAGGAGAAGGTGTAGTGTGTCATCTGGTGTGCTGATTACAAATATGTGACAACGGTACTCCGACGCCAGTATAAGACGGCACCATGGGCAAATACAAGAAGAATTAGGGGGCTAAAAATCTAAAGTTCCTCGCAGTGGACGGCCCTCTGTGTCTAAAGCACGTGTTGACAATGTGCAAGCTGCTTACAATGCAGCCTCCAAAAGTGGAAGCAAGATCGACTGTTACTTAAACTGTTACCCCTCAATGCGAACAAAGTGCAAATAGTCCAAAAACTGCAGCCGAACGATCGTCGTCTGCGCTATGCATTTGCGTGCTACGTGATGGCATCCACAGGTACTGACAATGACTACATAGAAGAGAGCCTTATTCAGACGAAGCCAGTTCTCACATTTCTGGACATGTGAATCCTTGCAACATTGGGATTTGGATCTCTGAAAACCCACCCAACACACGTGGACACAATCGCGACAGCCCAAAGTTTAAGTCTCTGTAAGTTCATCTTTATACAAAATAGTTGCGGGACCTTGACTGTTCGAAGTGAATGTCAAATCAAAACACCTTCACCCGCCTAAATTTCCAGTTTTATTTGTGCAATCAGTTTCAGCGTTACATTACGCCATCTTCAGACCTCCTGACCGACATGTAGAAAGAATTCGGCTTCTTATTCAGTCGAAATAGGGGCCAGCATTCAGTTACGGGTATCCGCAGATTTCTTCTTAACATAGGGACCACATTGACTCAATGACTCATCATCGGTCGGCCCAAACCGCTAAGATCAGAAACCCGAAATTTGGATCTTTTACTACAGGCATCCTTAAAGGACGGATTGTTCGAAGTTCCACTCCTAAGGGCGTGAAATAGGGGATGAAAGGCTTTTTGAAAATATGTCACTATTACGGCAATTTTGAAGGCAGGACTACGAAAACTGGTATTTGGTTTCTCAGTCAGAAATAAAAAGAAATACGTCTGTCAGCATTTTTGGAAATCCAAACATTAAGGGGGTAAAATAATGGCTGAAAGTTTTTTATAAATAAATCATTATTAAAGCACTACTGAAGCATTTTGAAGACTACAGCTATGAAAATTAGTGTATCACTTCTTGGTTAGAAATAGAAAAAAATACATGTTACAGCGTTTTTGGAAATTCAACCCCCGGAGAGATTAAAAAAAGTGGATGATAAGTTTCACGAATTATTTCATTATGAAAGCATTTTCAAAGGTATGAAAATTTGTATTTGGCACCTCTGTTAGAAATGAAAATATACGTGTTTCACTGTTTTTGAGAAATTCGATCCCATAAGAATGTGAAATAGTTGATATTTAAGAAAACATTTCGATATATTAAAACATTTTTAAAGTTAAATGTATAGGAATTGGTGTTTCACTTTTCGGTTAGGGATGAAAGTTTCTACGGAAATATTACTCCAGCTACAAGAATGGCTGTTTCGTCAGACGTATGTTCGAAAAAGATCATGCTTCTACGGTCTTAATTGGCGTGAAAAGTTTAAAGGGTGTTGCAATTTGTGAGCAGCATAAAAAAATAAGTAAAATAAAAGGAAACAACTGTGCAGACTATACAATCTACGCGAGCGGAGCAGCTCGCGCTAAGCTAGTCTCTTAATAGTTTCCACGTTACGATTTTTTGAAATGATAACGGGACTTTATGAACACCCTGCAAGTTAAAGTTTGATTAACAATATCGAGTTAATACCTCTAAACTAAAGAGTTCGATAAAGAACACTGTGGACAATAAATAATTTTGAGGTCCGTGTGCTTATCGGTCTGATCAGAGAAATAACTGTTGTAAGCGGTAATGCTTCCTTGAGTCATGAGAAACAGAAACGAAGACGTTCACAAGGCCTGTATTATCTAAGAAGCATGATTCAAGGAATTTGTGATGGCAATAGCTGTAACTGCCTCTCCATAGGGTCGAATTAATTCTAAATCTAAAGCTGAATAGATCATTTGCACCGCCCTAATTTTATCTATTACGTCCTCTATGGGCAGCCTTCGTCATCCTATAGCTTTGTTCGAACATTTCCCTCTCGCTGTTGGTGCTGTCGTCAAACGCACGAATTTCCAGATCAAGAACAGCAA
Source organism: Schistocerca serialis cubense (assembly GCF_023864345.2). Lineage (NCBI taxonomy): Eukaryota > Metazoa > Arthropoda > Insecta > Orthoptera > Acrididae > Schistocerca > Schistocerca serialis. The sequence continues at coordinate 111,661,537 of NC_064638.1, forward strand.
TGTCTGGATGCTACAGCGCTGCGCTTCACAAAAGGAATCCTTGACTCTCTCATTGACGTTAATCGCAGTATACGCCTCGCTTGTTGAGAAATTACGATTTGTGTCTAGGAACCAATAGGAATAGACGTATCAATTCCCTGAGGACATAAATATGACAATTATTCTCTAGCTGAAGGATATCGGTCAACGATGTGTGACGACAGAGCTTTGATATACGATGTACCTCGGGACGATCGAGCCCTGTATCATGTCGTAGTTTGCGTCAGAAAAACTGTTGCTCAATCTGTGAAGTGCGCACTATGCTAGATCCAATCTGCGTCTATTCCTTGGGGACTTCTCGCGTTTCTTCCAGACCCACGATGGCGCAGCTGCGAACGAGACAAAGTTTGCTCGCTGGCGAAAGACGTCAAACCAACAGAGCGTTGAGTAATACGAAATGCAAGGCGAAGCTTCTGGAAACGCCGCCACAGATGGCGTTTCGCGTGCCACAGAAGTGTGCACATACACTCGACTTGTGTGTCGTCCGTGACTCATTTTCCACGAACTCTCTCCTTTTTACGCTCGTGAATACACCCCGGACAAACGAGTTGCCTCATGTGTATTCACGCACTGCGGTCTTCTGATAAGTGAACCTTACTATTAATAAATTCATGTATAAGCTGGTAAAATTTTCGTCCGTTACCACAACAATACGTTGCAGAGTTTCTGTTCGCTGACATTTAACGTTGCTTATTTGGTCAGTTGTTATGGTAATAGGCACTGAATTCTCCAGATTTGAAGAAAGTTGGGACTATTTATGACTTACTGAAAAACAAATGGCATTCTGTCAACGGATAAAAGTTCATTTCGACACAGTCACAAACCACGAGTGAAAGTGTGAAAGAAAGTGCTCTGTAATTGTGTCTAGCGGAAATTAACAAATATTACAGAGTCAATTTATGCAGCTGTAAGTTTTCCAACGTTTTGACAGCAAAGTTAGGGCCCCATTTCTCGCCAGCAGATATGTATATAAAATTACTTGTCCTGGCTGGGATAACTTTTATATTGATCACTCAGACACATAGTAACTAGGTAGCTTGAACATTAATGCAATAGGAGGTTGCAGAATTTTGGCTCTACGTTTGCTGAGGATCTAATGAGTGAGAGCCACAGGTTCCACCCACATTCCCATGTTTTCACTCAGCAAAAAGTTTAATCTTTCAAAAGCCCTGGAAATCTATATATGTCTAAGTCCTCGTTTAATATTAAATCATCAAAAACAGCGCAGTATTTTCCTCCTCTCTCCCATTCTTCACTTAAGCACCATATTTCCACAATCCTTTTCACAGTCTTTGTTCCAGTCTAGTCGTCCATTTTTCCTAGTTTTATTTATTTTACTGTTCTTATATGTGTACTCTATAGAGTCTGTTGGTTTTATTATACATGCATCTTCCCTACAGTAACAGAAATTCTTCATATGGTGATGTACAGTATAGCTAACATATTTCCTGTTGCAGTTGTCAGTTCTACCTTTTACTCCGTTTCTACATCACTTCTAATGTTCAATACCTTTTCAAGCCATTCTTCACCAGTCTTGCAGTGTATTAATTTTATTTTGCTTTATTGTGATTGTTAATTTAATTTGTGTTGTTATATAGGCTATTGGGCTGTTTCACAATACGTACATTCTCCCTTCTGCTAAGTTTAAGTCTTCACTAATGCTGCTCTCTTCCTCATTTATCTTTTCGATGTTTGGTATTAATGTGTTTCAGATGCTTCCTTCACATTTATTTGATGTTTAACATCTTCAGTTACTTTACTATTGTGCCTGCAGAGATGACGTTTACTCTGTTTTTGCACCTCACTCTGTATGTGTAATATACTATTGAATGTAGTTCACCAGTATTGTATTCTCTTTGCTGACGACAGTTAAAGTATAATGAAGGCATTTGTGACGCCTCCAAAGGGGCTTAGAAATTTCTCTACAAAATCATGATTTATGAATATTGTATTATTAGTTTTATTATTTTTTTCCAAACATGAATTGTAATTCTAAGAAAATCAGAGGAAGGATGTGATTAATTTAATATCAGTGAACTATATAATATCTTTGATGGACGATAAAAAGACAACTACCGACTATTGTTCTCATATCTTCGGTATCTTCAGCCAAGCATATAAGCATCTGCTTTAATCCACTAGTGTAATTTTATTAGTTGAATAATAATTAATCTATATAATAACTTTTATTTTAAGGAGTATGGCATTGTATCCTATCGACACATGTTAATAAGAATCTATTTGTAGCTCATCAGTATTTGGTAACATTACGTTGATCAGAACATTCGGTCAGACGTGAATAACCACAGACCGAATCTTGTTAAAGTACAAATCTTGTTATAAGGGTAAATTTCCTTTATATCCAGCAGATAATAATCAGATCTTTTCAAAGTCAATGTACATTTAGCGCGGCAGTTTAAATTTTCCGCGCGTTGTCAATTTTTGACGTACTGGTATCTATCTATTTTACTCCCGGGCAGTAATAGCTGGATAAAATTACACAGGGTTTCCGTTCTACCTTTCAATGAAAATAATCAGCTGATGGATCATTTTCAAATGGTTCAAATGGCTCTGAGCACTATGGGACTTAACATCTGAGGTCATCAGTCCCCTAGAACTTAGAACCACTTAAACCTAACTAACCTAAGGACAGCACACACATCCATGCCCGAGGCAGGATTCGAACCTGCGACCGTAGTGGTCTCGCGGTTCCGGACTGAAGCGCCTAGAACCGCTCGGCCACACCGGCCGTCGATCGTTTTCAATTTTAGCAAATCAAGCCATATTAGATACTTCGAACTTCCGTAAAGGGACTGCTAATTATAACGTTTCCGCTCTCCCATATCTTAAATACAGATTCAAACGGTACTTAAAGAACAGTTCGTTTCCCCGTTCTCCTACTTACGGAAATGTTATACACTGAAAGCCGAAAATCGTTTAACGAAATAAATTAATACTGTAGAATGTCAACAATTTTTAGTTTCTAACTTACAAGAAATTTATTTATTCTTCACAGTTACAGCCTATTGTCGGGGAAGCTAATCCATGCCATGCACGTTAAATACACCGGCACAACGAGCCAGTTGCACACGCGTACGCGGAAGATGATAATGGAAGAAATACCACACGACCGGCAGAGATGTTACATTGTCGCCCTACGTATGTGCAGGTTGCTGCGGCATAAATTCTGATCGCCTGACACCCATGGATTCTAGTCACCCCTCACAGCGCCAATTGGAGTGGCTATCTCTGGAACTGGCAGGATGACTTCATTCTACGGAAGGCAGGCGTAAGATTGGCGGTCAGTGTTGATTTTCAAAACTCGGACACACTTTGCGTTCAGTACAAGAGCGCTGCGTGGAACATCGAAGTTATAGCTGCCTGCTACAGTTTGAGAAATCGGCCATAGCTGAGCAGTAGATTCAAGCACAGAACCCTACGGCCTACGAGAACGTCTAGATTTTAACATCTGTACCATCCCACTGAGACTCGGGTTTGAGGGGAAACCACTGATATAGTTTGAAAAATGGTTTAATTAATCGTGATCATGGCTTCAAGATTGATAAAACGTGGAATCCGGCGCCACTCTTATATACAAAGGTACTGTTCCCATGTAGACATGAGTTTCTAAACCAATATCTTTTGCGAAAGGGATCACTGTAGCACATCTCTGCACGGCCAATGCTGGCTTAGGGCCGCTTGGAGCACAAAGCAATGAGGGGAGCTGTAGTTGTCCAAACACAAAAACTGTATACAGGGTCTATCGTAATTAGTAGCGAAAACTAAGCGGATTGGATAAAAGTGTTCGCTAATAAAAGCTTAAACGTTCCAGTAAACAAAGTTTTACAAACGAGCCGTTTGCGAGAGAACAGCAACTGTGTGCTTACGTGCTGCCGCTGACTTACGGTTGAAATATTTTCCTAGTTAGTATAAATATATCTGAAATGTAAACTTTTCAATTAAGTCCTTATGTAATTACATTTCATTCAAAACACACTACTATGGGAGAAAACAGTTGTTCAAAACTGAAGTTGATTAAGACGTGGCGTAGTTCAACATTTTCTCAAGAACGTTTGAGTGGGTCTTCTGGCTTTAGCCGCTGAAAGCGACACCTTGACGTCAATAGATTCAGATTCTATTTTGGAAGATTTTTTAGAGTTAAATGCTAGAAAAATTTGAATTTAACCCTTTATCCAATGGAAAGATAGTCCATACATATGCCGAGTAACTGTGGGTGTTATACATCACACTGTTAACAGAACACTTCTCTTTAGTGTGACACAAAGACGTTAACTTTCCTTTCAGTTGCATAATAAAAATTTTGACTATGTTTATAAATTTTCAGCCACTTTTATAGCAAATTTTGTAAAAGTTAACTACTTATTGATGAGTTCTCTTCACATCTAACATTCAACATATGCAGTTAAACACTGTTATGTTTACTAGTCAATATGATTTTAGGTCGTATTTTCTGTTCTGAGATCCAGAAATTTTGTATTTTCTTTCTTTTCACTCAGATTAATAGATGGCACATTTTTAATGCAGCTAGAACGATAGAACAGATATAGTTCTCTCAGCTTTAACTGAACGCTTTTAAACATTTCAGGAATTACGTTAAATGGAAATGAATTGTTTTTCTTTTTATTGCTTAGCGCTGGAATAAGATTCTGAAATTTATTTATGTTACAGAGGAATGCCTCTGTAATACTTTCTTTGAAATAAAAATGAATCTGTTTCCACGGTCACTACGTTTAGATTTATTTTTGAAGGTCCTACTAAGACCCGACGGAAAGGCAACTAATACACTCCTGGAAACGGAAAAAAGAACACATTGACACCGGTGTGTCAGACCCACCATACTTGCTCCGGACACTGCGAGAGGGCTGTACAAGCAATGATCACACGCACGGCACAGCGGACACACCAGGAACCGCGGTGTTGGCCGTCGAATGGCGCTAGCTGCGCAGCATTTGTGCACCGCCGCCGTCAGTGTCAGCCAGTTTGCCGTGGCATACGGGGCTACATCGCAGTCTTTAACACTGGTAGCATGCCGCGACAGCGTGGACGTGAACCGTATGTGCAGTTGACGGACTTTGAGCGAGGGCGTATAGTGGGCATGCGGGAGGCCGGATGGACGTACCGCCGAATTGCTCAACACGTGGGGCGTGAGGTCTCCACAGTACATCGATGTTGTCGCCAGTGGTCGGCGGAAGGTGCACGTGCCCGTCGACCTGGGACCGGACCGCAGCGACGCACGGATGCACGCCAAGACCGTAGGATCCTACGCAGTGCCGTAGGGGACCGCACCGCCACTTCCCAGCAAATTAGGGACACTGTTGCTCCTGGGGTATCGGCGAGGACCATTCGCAACCGTCTCCATGAAGCTGGGCTACGGTCCCGCACACCGTTAGGCCGTCTTCCGCTCACGCCCCAACATCGTGCAGCCCGCTTCCAGTGGTGTCGCGACAGGCGTGAATGGAGGGACGAATGGAGACGTGTCGTCTTCAGCGATGAGAGTCGCTTCTCCCTTGGTGCCAATGATGGTCGTATGCGTGTTTGGCGCCGTGCAGGTGAGCGCCACAATCAGGACTGCATACGACCGAGGCACACAGGGCCAACACCCGGCATCATGGTGTGGGGAGCGATCTCCTACACTGGCCGTACACCACTGGTGATCGTCGAGGGGACACTGAATAGTGCACGGTACATCCAAACCGTCATCGAACCCATCGTTCTACCATTCCTAGACCGGCAAGGGAATTTGCTGTTCCAACAGGACAATGCACGTCCGCATGTATCCCATGCCACCCAACGTGCTCTAGAAGGTGTAAGTCAACTACCCTGGCCAGCAAGATCTCCGGATCTGTTTCCCATTGAGCATGTTTGGGACTGGATGAAGCGTCGTCTCACGCGGTCTGCACGTCCAGCACGAACGCTGGTCCAACTGAGGCGCCAGGTGGAAATGGCATGGCAAGCCGTTCCACAGGACTACATCCAGCATCTCTACGATCTCCATGGGAGAATAGCAGCCTGCATTGCTGCGAAAGGTGGATATACACTGTACTACTGCCGACATTGTGCATGCTCTGTTGCCTGTGTCTATGTGCCTGTGGTTCTGTCAGTGTGATCATGTGATGTATCTGACCCCAGGAATGTGTCGATAAAGTTTCCCCTTCCTGGGACAATGAATTCACGGTGTTCTTATTTCAATTTCCAGGAGTGTATGTGGCTTACGAAGTGGTAGGGTGGGTTGTGGCGTCGGGGTACGGTTGGGGTGGGGGTGGTAGGGGTAGAGAGGAGGAAATACGTGTGGAAAAATGTTCTCGCACCTACCCCGCGTGTGGCATTTCTTCCATTACGATCTTCTGTGTACGAATGCGGTGCTGGAACGGCCTAGCGCCAGATAAGGTGGACGGGTCCATCTTACTGTTAGTCTTTACGGTTACCTCCGAAGATGGCTGAACCGTTTGCATCTGCAACATTAACAGACGACGAAGTTTCGTTACGTCTCAGTTGCCGCAATTTAATGGCTGTAATGGATATTTTCCGGTAAAAACATGTATATTTTGAATTATCCGTATTTTTCGGTTAACGGAACAGTCTCGGATCTGCATCTATATCCACATGAATACTCTGCAAATCAAAGTGCCTGGCGGAGGGTTCATCGAACCATCTTCACACTAATTCTCTGTTATTCTAATCTCGAACAGAGCGTAAAAAAAAAAAAAAAAAAAAAAAAAAAAAAAAAAAAAAAAAAAAAAAAAAAAAAAAAAAGAAAGAAAGTAAAACGAGCTCCTGTCTCTTTCCAGCTCTGATTTCCCTCTTTTTTTATGACGATCATTTCTCCCTATGCAGGTTGGCGCCAACAAAACATTCTCGCATTTGGGGGAAAAAGTTTGTGATTGAAATTTCGTGAGAAGAATCTGCCGAAACGAAAAACGCCTTTGTTTTAATTATGTCCACCCAAAATCCTGTATCATGTTAGCGACACTCTATCCGTTATTTCTTGATTATACAAAACGTGCTGTTCTTGTTCGAACTTTCTCGACGTACGCCGTTAATCCTATCTGGTAAGGACCCCATACCGCCAGCGGTACTTCAAAACAGGACGGGCAAGCGTAGTGTAGGCAGTCTCTTTAGTAGATCTATTGCATCTTCCAAGTGTTCTGTTAATAAAACGCAGTCTTGGGTTCGCCTTCCCCGAAAATTCTCTATGTGTCCTTTCTAATTTAGCACTCATGTGGATGACCTCGCACTTTCCGTTATTTAGAGTAAATTGCCAATTTTCGAACCATACAGATATCTTTTCGCAATCGTTTTGCAATTTTTTGATCTTCTGATGACTTGACTAGCCGATAAAAGTCAGCGTCATCTGCAAACAACCGACGGCAGGATTGTCTCCCAAATCGTTTATATAGATACGGAACAGCAGAGGAGGGCCTATAACACAACCTCGGCGAATGCGAGTAATCTCTTCTATTTTAATCTATGACTTTCCGTCAATTACAACGAACCGTGACCTCTCTGACAGAAAATCACGAATCCAGTCACATAACTGAGACGATATTCCGTGGGCACGCAGTTTCACTTCTAGCCGGTTGTACCTTTTGCAAATCTAGAAATACGGAATCAGTTTGAAATCCGATTTCAATATCACTCAACTTTATGTGAGTAAAGACCTAGTTGTATTTCACAGGAACGGTGCTTTCTTAATTCGTGTTGACTGTGTGTCAGTAGATTGTTCTCTTCGAGGTAATTCATAACGTTCGAACACAATGTACGTTCCAAAATGCTGCTGCATATCAACGTTCACGATAAGGGCACATAATTTAGTGGATTACTCCTATTGCTTGTCTTGGATATTGGTGTGACCTTTGGGTACAGATCTTTCGTCGAGGCAGTGGTTGCACATGAGTGTTAAGTATGGAGCTATTGCATTAGCGTACTCTGGAATGTAGTAATTCGCATGCAGACTTGCTGCGTGAGTAGCTATGAGTGGTTCACGCAGCAAGAGAAAGAAAAACAAACAATAAGTGCTATGGGGAGACCTATCGCTAGAGAAGTACGAGAATCAACGAACCCAAGAATGAAATAGGAAAAGCGGTGAACCTGCCGTAAACTACACTACTGGCCATGAAAATTGCTACACCAAGAAGATGTGCAGATGATAAAACGGTATTCATTGGACGAATATATTATACTAGAACTGACACATGATTACATTTTCACGCAATTTGGGTGCATAGATCCTGAGAAATCAGTAGCCAAAACAACCACCTCTGGCCGTAATAACGGCCTTGATACGCCAGGGCATTGAGTCAAACAGAGCTTGGATGGCGAGTACAGGTACAGCTCCCCATGCAGCTTCAACACGATACCACAGTTCACCAAGAGTAGTGACTGGCGTATTGTGACGAGCCTGTTGCTCGGCCACCATTGACCAGACGTTTTCAATCGGTGAGAGATCTGGAGAATGTGCTGGCCAGGGCAGCAGTCGAACATTTTCTGTATCCAGAAAGGACGCACAGGACCTGCAACATACGGTCGTGCATTATCCTGCTGAAATGTAGGGTTTCGCAGGAATCGAATGAAGGGTACAGCCACAGGTCGTAACACATCTGAAATGTAACGTCCAAAGTGCCGGCAATGCGAACAAGAGGTGATCGAGACGTGTAACCAATGACACCCCATACCATCACGCCAGCTTATACGCCAGTATGGCGATGACGTATACACGCTTCCAATGTGCGTTCACCGCGATGTCGCCAAACAGGGATGCGACCATCGTGATGCTGTAAACAGAACCTTGATTCATCCGAAAAAACGACGTTTTGCCATTAGTGCACCCAGGTTCGTCGTTGAGTACACCACCGCAGGCGCTCCTGTCTGTGATGCAGCGTCAAGGGTAACCGCAGCCATGGTCTCCGAGCTGGTAGTCCGTGCTGCTGCAAACGTCGTCGAACTGTTGGTGGAGATGGTTGTTCTCTTGCAAACGTCCCCATCTGTTGACTCAGGGATCGAGACGTGGCTGCACTATCCGTTACAGCCATGCGGATAAGATGCCTGTCATCTCGACTGCTACTGATACGAGGCCGTTGGGATCCAGTACGGCGTTCCATATTACCCTCCTGGACCCACCGATTCCATATTCTGCTAACAGTCATTGAATATCGACCAACGCGAGCAGCAATGTCGCGATACGATAAACCGCAATCGCGATAGGCTACAATCCGACCTTTATCAAAGTCGGAAACGTGATGGTACTCATTTCTCCTCCTTACACGAGTCATCACAACAACGTTTCACCAGGCAAGGCCGGTCAACTGCTGTTTGAGTGTGAGAAATCGGTTGGAGACTTTCATCATGTCAGCACGTTGTAGGTGTCGCCACCGGCGCCAACCTTGAGTCAATGCTCTGAAAAGGTAATCTTTTGTATATCACAGCATCTTCTTGCTGTCGGTTAAATTTCGCGTTTATAGAACGTCATCTTCGTGGTGTAGCAATTTTAATGGCCAGTAGTGTACAATACACCGAGGTCAGAATTATCGAGAACAGACGGAGTCGGATTATCGGGAATTTGCTGTAATGGGAATGAGGGGGAGGAAGACGAGAAAGAGGCGACAGGGCCCAGGTGACGTGAGAGACAGGACGCAAGCAGCGCCTGGGCCTACGGCAGTATCCAGGCAGAAGTGTGAGTGAACGGAAACCGTGCGGACGCGGTCGCGGTATCGGGCGGAGGGTGATGACGACGCGGAGGCGGCGTGGGGCCGCGATAAGCGGGCGAGCCGGCGGCCGCTCAGCCGCGCCGCTCCAGATAACTGCGCCGCACTTCCAGGAACTCCGGCAGACCCTCGGGCCGCGCGCACGTACGCCTTCTGGCCGCCAGCTTCCAGCAGGCGGCTCGCGATAACCTGCCTCTCCACGCGCCGCGTCTACAGTCTGTCCAGAATCACTTTATGCTTGATATTTCGGCAGGAGCACTTCAAGCCGCGCAGCAGCGCTGCCGAATGCCGGACATTTGCCACGCCTGCCTCTTCGCCAGGTAGCGATCCCTCAGGTAAGGGACGCCCTTCTACATCTCCATCTACATCCATACTCCGCAAGCCACCTGCCGGTGTGTGGCGGAGGGTACCCTGAGTACCTCTATCAGTTCTCCCTTCTATTCCAGTCTCGTATTGTTCGTGGAAAGAAGGATTGTCGGTATGCTTCTGTGTGGGCTCTAATCTCTCTGATTTTATCCTCATGGTCTCTTCGCGAGATATACGTAGGAGGGAGCAATATACTGCTTGACTCTTCGGTAAAGGTATGTGTAGTGTTGGCAGAAGAGTCAACACTGTTTTTCTAGAGGAGGCCGAAATGCACGCGTTTAATTACACGCTGACTGGCGTGAGATCTGGAACAGGACAATATCTTGAGAATTGCAAATAAAGTACGTAGATGATGTAATACTTAACTTTAATCCACAATTGTAGAACATCTCTCGTTACGGTACATGCTTCATAATATTAATTATCAACTGCTATGGCGCCTTGCTAGGTCGTAGCAAATGACGTAGCTGAAGGCTATGCTAACTATCGTCTCGGCAAATGAGAGCGTATCGGTCAGTGTAGCTTCGCTAGCAAAGTCGGCTGTACAACTGGGGCGAGTGCTAGTAGGTCTCTCTAGACCTGCCGTATGGTGGCGCTCGGTCTGCTATCACTGACAGTGGCGAAACGCGGGTCCGGCGTATACTAATGGACCGCGGCCGATTTAAAGGCTACCACCTAGCATGTGTGGTGTCTGGCGGTGACACCACAGTATGTTCTCGAAACTTTAACAAAAGCCCGTACCGGGCTACTGAGCGTCTCTCCTGCAGATTCTTCCACTGGAGTTTATCTGTCATCCCCGTAACGCTTTCACGATTCTAAATGATCCTGTAACGAAGCGCGCTGCTCTCCGTTGGATCTTCTCTATCTCTTCTATCAACCCTATCTGGTACGGACCCCCCACTGTTGAGCAGTATTCAAGCAGTGGGCGAACAAGCGTACTGTAACCTACTTCCTTTGTTTTCGTATTGCATTTCCTCATGATTCTTCCAATGAATCTCAGTCTGGCATCTGCTTTACCATCGATCAACTTTATATGATCATTCCTTTTGAAAACACTCCTAATGCGTACTCCCAGATAATTTATGGAATTAACTGCTTCCAGTTGCTGACCTGCTATTTTGTAGCTAAATGATAAGGGAACAATCTTTCTATGTATTCGCAGCACATTACACTTGTCTACATTGAGATTCAATTGCCATTCCCTGCACCATGCGTCAATTCGCTGCAGATCCTCCTGAATTTCAGTACAATTTTCCATTGTTACAACCTCTCGATATACTACAGCATCATCCGCAAAAAGCCTCAGTGAACTTCCGATCTCATCCACAAGGTCATCTATAAATATTGTGAATAGCAACGGTCCTATGACACTCCCCTGCGGCACACCTGAAATCACTCTTACTTCGCCAGACTTCTTTCCATTGAGAATGACATGCTGCGTTCTGTTATCCAGGAACTCTTCAATCCAATCACACAATTGGTCTGATAGTTAATATGCTCTTACTTTGTTCATTAAACGACTGTGGGGAACTGTATCGAACGAATTGTGGAAGTCAAGAAACACGGCATCTACCTGTGAACCCGTGTCTATGGCTCTCTGAGTCTCGTGGACGAATAGCGCGAGTTGGGTTTTACACGACCGTCTTTTTCGAAACCCACGCTGATTCCTACAGAGTAGATTTCTACTCTTCCTCGTACTACTTCTGTCCGCTTTCAAACCGCCGTCTCCACATCTTACTCGATACAACCAGTACGTAGGGGACCATCTTCTTCGACGTCTTGGCCAAATACAGAGCTTCTTTTCCGAAATCGAAATATTTATAACTTTTGGGAAACGAAAGCAATACCGACGATTATGTCAGTATTTAATTAGTTCTGCGAAGTATAACTATAGATCCCTCTGTCTGTACGGTAGCTTCCTTTCACGATTACTGATTGCGATAGAAACAGTCCATCGCCATGGGAGCAACAAGAAAGGAACGATGTAAAGAGGACTCGAGTGTACGCTAATCATTTCTTTTTGATCACTGCATTTGTGCCTACTTTAATTACTACAACTGTATGCCCAAAAGACAGTAAGGAAAGAAGAAATGGGTGTGAGAATGTCTGAAAAGAAGAACGACATACTCCATATTAATTTACTCTCTAAAATGCGGTATACCCTACGGCGAAACATTAGTTAATAAAGTGTAGCGGGACAATGTTCAAAACATGACTGAAAATACGTTCGCTAAATGGAGATAAGAACATCTGTGATTGACATGTCATCTAAAGTCGACGTACAATTTTAAAATGTTAGAAAAAAGGAAATGAAGTAATAGACAATGCTATGCTTGTAACGTACGTTGTTGTTCTACATTGGTTAGCTCTGGTATTTACAAGGTCACAGTGAAAGCAATCTAGGTTTTGGAGGGAAAAGCAGTAATTGTAATCATCTGTACTACAACAGAAACAAGAAGCACAACTTAAGGAAAAATAGCGTAATGTGTGTTCCAGCTCACAAGCGTATTAAAGCAGGTAGTTCCTGTGACTTAGTATGGCCAGAGGTTATATTCGACAACCAGAATAAATTAATGACTGGCTCATTTCACCGCCCCCCGGTCTCAGATGAAACAGTTGCTGAACAGTTCAGAGAAAACTTGAGTCTCATCACAAATAGGTACCCTACTCATACAATTATAGTTGGCAGTGACTTCAAATTATCTTCCGTATGTTGACAAAAATACATTTTCAGACCCTAAAAAAATGGTTCAAATGGTTCTGAGCACTATGGGACTTAACATCTGAGGTCATAAGTCCCCTAGAACTTAGAACTACTTAAACCGAATTAACCTAAGGACATCACACACATCCATGCCCGAGGCAGGATTCGAACCTGCGACCGTAGCGGTCGCGCGGTTCCAGACTGAAGCGCCTAGAACCGCTCGACCACTCCGGCCGGCGACAATGGAACATGTTTACAGATTAGTCATGGGTCAGCACACCACACTGTGCATGATGTGCTCCAGTTTCACAAAGTGCCTGCCAGATGGGTGCCACGGCAGGTGACTCCTGAAATGAGAGAACGACGTGTTGATGCTCGTGAAGAACTTCTTCGGCGCTTTGAACGAGAAGGTGATGGCTTCCTTGCAAGAATCGTTACTGTGGACGAAACCTGGGTTCACTTCCACCAACCGGAAACGAAGAGAACGAGCAGGAATGGCGCCATTCATCACCAAAAGCAAAGCAGTTTCGAACAGAACCATTAGCAGAGAAAGTTATGCTGACTTTTGGGACGAAAGGGGCGTCATTCTGGGCATTACACACCTAGAGGGACCACTGTCACCAGTGCATCATACACAGATCTCCTAAAAAATTATCTGTGGCCTGCAATCAAATCAAAGCGACGTGGATTGCTGTCAGCAGGTGTCCTTTTGCAACATGACAATGCAAGGCCGTACAACAGTTGCAACAATCACAGACCTGTCTTTTGAGTGTCTTCCTCATCCACCATACTCACTAGACCTTGCCCCCAAGTGATTTTCATATGTTTGGACCAATCAAAGACGCAATGGGAGGAAAGAAGTTCCGTTCTGATGAAGAGGTACGCCACGCGGTGCATGAGTGCTTGCGCGGACTACCAAAAGAATTTTTTTCTAAAGGAATTTACGCACTTTGTAAGCGCTGGAGGCCTTGCATTGAGCGTGAGGGATATTATGTTGAGAAGTGATACAGCTTCGTAACACTTCTGCACAATAAATAATATTTTTAAAAAATTAAGGTTTTCATTTGACTCACCCTCGTACAAATATGTGACTGATGATGTATTTTGCAAGAGCTACATATTTTTCAATTTTAGTTTCATTAGCGGCAATAAATTTTTAATATGGTATACAAACAGTTTAATAAAATGCTTTTGCTGACTGTAGTATTATATTTTATTACGCAAGTAACTGTCATATACTGTGGTCTGTGTAGGAACCAAAGACGTTACTCCTTGCATAAGAACAGCGAACATTATCATTGCATTATCTCTGATTTTTACTTGCTCTGTTGTTAAGCGTAATGTTATTGACTCCGATTTTGTTCTTGCTCTGATAAAGACGACGAGAACTTATAACTGTGAATATTACGTATACAACTCGATAATAAGAATAAAGGTTGATTTCAAGGAAGAAATAAACGAGTGATCACGTTTGATAATTGTGACTCCAACGTAAATATCACTCTTTCTAGTCATTCCAATTACTGCAGAAAGTTTCAGCTACACTACGTCGACGTGGAGTTGCGGTGACGCAGGGCTGAAGGCGAACGAATCTGTAAATAACGTACTCAGGAAATCTGCCACAGCTCTTTACCAAAATAAATGGTTCAAATGGCTCTGAGCACTATGGGACTTAACATCTGAGGTCATCAGTCCCCTAGAACTTAGAACTACTTAAACCCAACTAACCTAAGGACATCACACACATCCATGCCCGAGGCAGGATTCGAACCTGCGACCGTGGCGGTCTCGCGTTTCCAAACTGTAGCGCCTAGAACCGCTCGGCCACTCCGGCCGGCTCAACATATTACCACACGACAAAACGAAAACAGAAGGTGAGTTTAGTTTCAACGGACATTTCAATGCACCATTTGAAAACCAGGAACACATGCAAATCTGAACTATAAAACCATAAAATACAACGCGACCGCTACGGTCGCAGGTTCGAATCCTGCCTCGGGCATCGATGTGTGTGACGTCCGTAGGATAGTTAGGTTTAAGTAGTTCTAAGTTCTAGGGGAGTGACTACCTTAGCTGTTAAGTCCCATAGTGCTCAGAACCATTTAAGCCATAAAATACAATACAATATACGATGACATTATTGAATTTTCGATTTGCTATGATGGACCAGTATTGTCCACTCACAATTATTTTATTTTACTTATTTTTGCGCTGACAATTTATGGTTTTCCCTTCCCCTCCACAAGTTCAGATTTAGATATGTGAGTATTCTCTTTTATTGGTACGTGTTTCGCACCGAGCGAGGTGGCACAGTGGGTAGCACTGGACTCGCATTCGGGAGGACGATGATTCAAACTCGCGTCCGACAATCCTGATATAGGTTTTCCGAGATTTCCCTAAAGCTGCGCCGAGTGGCCGCGTAGTTAGAGGCGCCATGTCACGGATTGTACGGTCCCTCCGCCGGAGGTTCGAGTCCTCCCACGGGCATTGGTGTGTGAGTTGTTCACTGGCCGTTTCTTCTGTGGTGATACAACATGGCGTTCCAGCCTGGAGCTAAGGATCAAACAAATTTCCGACTATCGCCTCGCAGAATAATTGCACATTTCAACTTACACTGAAAACGCAATAAAGAATAAGTTCCGCAATACTAAATCGACACCGCCGTTTGCGAGTGTTCAAAGTGGGACTCGTAATGCGGAAAACTTTCTTGCTGTTGAAGTTAGGTGAACACAAAGCCTTTACGAATTAACACATTTTCACTTGTCAAGGATAAAATATAACTATCGATCATAGTACGTCAAAGATGAAAACTTCTCATTAATTCTGCAGCGCCACTGTCCATATATCACTGAGTTTCATAGCTTCTTCTTTTCTGTTAAAATTATTTCCATGTTTATACATTTCGATGGCTTCTCTATATAACCGTGGATAATAGTTCGTCACAGTACATAAGTTTCCGAAAATTTAACTACGTGATCCCCCGACTGAGGAGCATGTTCCGCCACGGCTGATTTGCCTGCTTTCCCTAGTCGGCAAAGACGTTCATGTTCCTTCAACTGTGTATTCACACTTCTCTTTGTGGTTCCAATGTAGACCTTGCCAAACGTACACGGAATCTTATACACACTACTTGCAGACAAAGGGGTTCGTTTATCCTTAACGGAACGAAGTGCTTGGCCTATTTTCTCAGTTGGTCTGAAAATCGGTCGAACGTCATGTTTCCTCAGAATCTTGCCGATTTGATCCGTTACTTTTTTGATGAAAGGTAGAGAAACCGTGTTGTTCCATCGCTGTGTCTTATCGTTGTCCTTAGGCCTCCTGTTATTCGGTCGCAAAACTCTATTTCCTTACTAGAGTACCCATTCTTCTCAAAAGCCTGCTTTAGATGTTTTAACTCGGCGTCCAGGTGTTCCGGCGCACAAATCCTTTTAACTCTGTCCACTAGACTTGTAATTACACCTCTTTTTTGTTGTGGATGATGAATGGAACCCTTATGCTAGTATCTGTCGGTATGCGTAACCTTCCGAAAGATTTTATGTTTCAAGCTGCCATCAGTCTGTTTCATAACGAAGACATCCAAGAAGGATATTGCATTGTCTTTCTCCATTTCCATGGTAAACTGGATTTTAGGATTTATGCTATTTAAATAACAAAAGAATTCCTCTAAAGCTTTATTACCATGTGACCAAACCACAAATGTATCATCCACGTATCGATACCATCGACATGGTTTCTCATTCGCATTTTCAAGAGCTAATTGTTCGAATTTTTCCACGTAAAAATTGGCGATCGTAGGACTCAATGGGTTACCCATGGCCACACCATCAACCTGCTCATAAGACTCATCCTCCCGCTGGAACTGACTAGAGGTGAGACACTGTCTGAAAAGAGCAGTCAAATCTGCTGGGAAAACATCTGCTGTGTAAACTACTGTTGTTGTGGTCTTCAGTCCAGAGACTGGTTTGATGCAGCTCTCAATGCTACTCTATCCTGTGCAAGTTTCTTCATCTCCCAGTACCTACTGCAACCTACATCCTTCTGAATCTGTTTAATGTATTCATCTCGTGGTCTCCCTCTTCGATTTTTACCCTCCACGTAGCCCTCCAATACTAAATTGGCGATCCCTGGATGCCTCAGAATATGCCCTACCAAACTATGCCTTCTTCTAGTCAAGTTGTGCCACAAATTTCTCTTCTCTCCAATACTATTCTATACCTCCTCGTTAGCTATGTGACTTCGTTCAGCGGAATCATCGTAAATAAAGACACTACGTCAAAACTGACAAGAATATCATAGGGATCCAAAGTTAGTCCCTTTAGTTTCTCAATAAAATGAGTTTTTTACATAAGCATCAGTTCGGCCAATATGAGGTTGTAAACAAGTTGCCAGATATCTTGCTATTTGGTACGTTGGGGAATTAATAGCACTGACAATGGGTCTCAGAGGAAAGTTAATCTTATGAACTTTAGGTAGGCCATGTAGAGAAGCCATCGAAATATACAAACATAGGGATAATTTTAACAGGAAAGAAGAAGCTATGAAACTCTGCGATATATGGACAGTGGCGCTACACAATCGATGAGAAGTTTTTTTCTTTGACGTAGTATGATCAATAGTTGTATTTTATCCTTGACAAGGAATATCTCTGCTATCACGAGAAACCCAGACCACGCCCACTTTCCACGGTATTTAGGCCGATCTTCAACGTCCGACTCGCCAGTCGGCAAAACTCAGCACAACCAGGAGAACCTCCGAAGATGTACAACGTAGCCTTGGACGAAACGTCAGGGATTGAAGAGTTCTGTGGACCACGGCCATACAACCCAGAATAATTCTCGGTAGCTGAAACATCCGGTCGTGAAAGCCTTCATTGTATGATAAAAGAAATCACTGCCGGTTTCTGGTTCGATGCACACCATGTAAGATGTACTCTCCTGACCTTCGTTGCTTATATATTCCGTCCTCACAATCATATTCCTCACATCAGGATGCTCCACTCGAACGCAAACTAGATAAGATAAAGTCAATGTTGTATGAACTCATGCAAACAATATGCAAATAACTAATAAATTGCAAGTGCGCACCGTGGTTGAAATACTCGAGGCTGGCGTACACACATACATTCCAGACACAACGGTCACAGGAGCTTTTAGTTCGAGAGAGGCAACCGCACGCCAGGAGGCTGGTCCAAACCCATCTACGTCGGCCGGTGACCGCCCGTAGAGAAGACAGCGTTTGCCCGAGTGAAAGGACGACCCCGTGCTCGGCTTAAAAGCAAATTCCGCTACATTGTGTGGGAGTGGCCAGCCTATGCATGCTTTACACATAGCATGCAGTTTCAGAGACTTTCACAGGGAGACAGCAAACGCCAAACGCCGATATTACAGATTTCCAGATTGGTCGCCTTAAACGAAACGTCATTCTCCAATTTAGAAGAGCAATGCTGATTGGCAGACGATATTTCTGACGCCTTGAGCTGAAGGATTAATGGAAGAGACCGAAAGATATACCCCTTCACGTCTGGCGTGGAGAGGGGCCGTTCTGTTGTCGCTCTTGGAGCGAGAACATGTAACGAGAGTGTGCGCGCTCTTGCGTGTACTCGAAAGAGCGAGGAACAAGTCTCTCCTCAGTACTTCACTGGGAGAGCACCTCTGCCGAGAGTGAATCGAAGTGCGACTCTATATTGAGTCCTTGCGATTAAGCGTTGTTCACTGTGTTGGCCGACACATTTATTGTGTGGTGTGAAAGGACAGAGTTATAGCTAAACGCCTGCGAGCGAATTTTTGAGTGGCATCATGGTGGACTCGTTACATGACCGGTGTACCACACCAATAGTTAGACCAGGGGGAAATATGAGTCCTTGACTTCATCAAGGCGTAGGGAGATTTTGATTGGCGAAGGTCAATCCAGATAGAACGAGAGTTATCTTATTTGTCAGCAGCGAGCGGCGCAGACAGCAGACATCGCAGCTTACGATATTGTGTGCTACAGCCCTTGCGAGCCCCTTATTTCCTCCACAACAGTACACTTCACTGCATTTCACACGCAACAGCCTCGACCGTACCTAGCAACATTCTAACGGATAATTATTCAAGTTGAGTAGGCGTGGCTCTCAGCCATTCTGCCAAGTCAATAACAATCTTAAACTCTGTATAAAAATTTCATTAGCGAATCCTATCCTTGAGAGGTAACTTCACATTCCGAAAAGAACCAGGAAATAACGTGTTCAGTTCATAACTAAAAGTGCCATTGTGATTTCTCAGAATTTTTGCAAAATAAATAATAATTTTCGTTAGTTTCACGTTTTTCTTACACTAACTAGCACTACTCCAGTACCCAAGTATCCCACTAGTTACGTAAGAAATTTTTTGAATTTTTGTGTAATTTCCTTACAGCGGACGACTCCAGAAGATATTTATTGCTGAAAGTTTTTCAGGCATTTCTCTTTAGAGCGTTAGGAGGGTCTGTCTGACTTCTGTAGTAGTGTGGGTGTGGAAATTGCATCTTGCAGGAGCCACAGGGTAAAGGGTACATCTCAGATCAATCCCACGCTCACAACCGTTAAATCAGTCCTAAATTCATTATTCGTTTAGGTAAGAGGAGCCCGATTAACAGAAAAGACATGGAGCATTTGACAAACCGCCACGCAGCCGAGATGCAGCGATAGCGGCCGTGGCGTGGCTTGGCTTGGCTGAGAACCCTCGACGCCGTGGGAAGTCACTGGCCATTCAGCGGAGACGGGAGAAAGGACTCGCCGGTGTGTGTGGGGGCGGGCGGGAGAGGGGGAGCAGCGGGGGGGGGGGGAGGAGGGGCAGGGGAGAGGGGGTGTTGGCCGACGTGCCTCGTTCCGCGTGCCTGCTCCGTGACGGGCCCCAAACTCTAGACGCGGCGGCGCGCAAACCGGTACACAGAGGCTGCCGCATGCTCTACGCGGCGATGGCGCGGCACCAGCAAGGCCGTGCCGGAGCGCCAGCTAGATCCACCTGGAGAAGCTGCGCTACCGAGTACTGCTGCGGTAAATATCATAGCTTACGTACTGGGATTTGAGCACCAGAATGCGACAAGTGCCATAACCCGATTTCCCACTGAAACTTCACTCAGTGAAAGAGGGCTTTAAGCGAACACTTGTCTCGGCTTATCCGCAGAAACACTACCGTTTCTGAAAACACGACGGTCGTACTTTTCGATGTATTTTCCACGTACTTTATGTGTCTTTTACCGGGAGAAATTCTCAGACGAAATGGTGGCACAATGGGTAACGTCGCGGCTTGTTCGAAACGAGATTATTACTTTTATTTTTGTTTCGAAATGTGGTGCTACAGAAGAATGCTGAAGATTAGATGGGGAGATCCCATAACTAATGAGGAGGTATTGAATAGAATTGGGGAGAAGAGAAGTTTGTGGCACAACATGACTAGAAGAAGGGATCGATTGGTAGGACATGTTCTGAGGCATCGAGGGAACACCAGTTTAGCATTGGAGGGCAGCGTGAAGGGTAAAAATCGTAGAGAGAGACCAAGCGACGAATACACCAAGCAGATTCAGAAGGATGTAGGTTGCAGTAGGGACTGGGAGATGAAGAAGCTTGCACAGGATAGATTAGCATGGAGAGCTGCATCAAACCAGTCTCAGGACTGAAGACCACAACAACAACAACAACAACCCGTGGCCATAGAAGATTACTACACGAATGTTCTCCAGTGTATAATGACATAACGTAGTGCCTATTCGTCTAGCCGGACGGTGTGGTCGAGCGGTTCTAGGCGCTTCAGTCTGGAACAGTGCGACCGCTACGGTCGCAGGTTCGAATCCTGCCTCGGGCATGGATGTGTGTGATGTCCTTAGGTTAGTTAGGTTTAAGTAGTTCTAAGCTCTAGGGGACTAATGACCTCAGCAGTTGAGTCCCATAGTGCTCAGAGCCATTTGAACCATTTTCAACCTATTCGTCTACTAAACCTATATCAGATGCATGAATTAAAAGAAATGGGAAGTGAAAATATTTGAAATTGTTTTCCGTACAATACCTGTAGTGTATTTCGATTCATAATAAATTTCCAGGGCTAGTTTTCTGAAAAGTGATCCATCACGCACGGTTTGCCGCGAAATGATTGCCAACGCGCGAAATCTTCAGCAATGTTACCGACTTTTCTTTCCCGGGTGAAATTCATAAGAAGAAGTATCATTGTGCAAACCTGCCTTCGCGCGATGCTCACGGTGTTCAGGATATTTGTGTTGAAATGTTTCTACGAGCCGGCCGCTGCGGACGAGCGGTTCTAGGCGCTTCAGTCCGGAACCGCGCGACTGCTACGTTCGCACGTTCGAATCCCGCCTCTGGCATGGATGTGTGTGATATCCTTAGGTTAGTTAGGTTTAAGTAGTTCTACGTTCTAGGGGACTGATGATCACAGATGTTAAGTCCCATAGTTCTCAGATGCATTTGAAGCATTATTTACTGAACTCCTATAGTCAGCTGATCTTAATCCTATTGTGTTACGGCGCAAGGTGAAGCGCCGGCACGCCAGTCGGGAACGAGAGAGCACAGAGGGCTCTGAAGAAGACGGCATCAAGTTGCACGCTGACCGACCCCTCTCCAGGACGACAACGCGACACCAGCGGCCTCTATACGAAGAGAACGTAATCGCTGCGCCCACCTGTCCGCGGCGCAGTTCTACGAAAAGTTTCAAGACTAGCGGCCTGAAGAGAAGCGGCAAAGCTCATTACTTTGCTCGTATATTTATGTAGCTCAAACATGAAATTGTTATACTGAAGAGATTTATTATTTTGTCTGCCGTCCTTTGCTAGCGACACATCTGTTTAACACAAAGTATTTTAATAATTTCCATCATCATCATCATCATCATCATCATCATCATCATTTAAGACTGATTATGCCTTTCAGCGTTCAGTCTGGAGCATAGCCCCCGTATAAAATTCCTCCATGATCCCCTATTCAGTGCTAACATTGGTGCCTCTTCTGATGTTAAGCCTATTACTTCAAAATCATTCTTAACCGAATCCAGGTACCTTCTCCTTGGTCCGCCCCGACTCCTCCTACCCTCTACTGCTGAACCCATGAGTCTCTTGGGTAACCTTGCTTCTCCCATCCGTGTAACATGACCCCACCATCTAAGCCTGTTCGCCCTGATTGCTACATCTATAGAGTTCATTCCCAGTTTTTCTTTGATTTCCTCATTGTGGACACCCTCCTGCCATTTTTCCCATCTACTAGTACCTGCAATCATCCTAGCTACTTTCATACCCGTAACCTCAACCTTGTTGATAAGGTAACGTGAATCCACCCAGCTTTCGCTGCCATACAACAACGTTGGTCGAAAGATTGAACGGTGCACAGATAACTTAGTCTTGGTACTGACTTCGTTCTTGCAGAAGAGAATAGATCGTAGCTGAGCGCTCACTGCATTAGCTTTGCTACACCTCGCTTCCAGTTCTTTCACTATGTCGCCATCCTGTGAGAATATGCATCCTAAGTACTTGAAACCGTCCACCTGTTCTAACTTTGTTCCTCCTATTTGACACCCAATCCGTTTATATTTCTTTCCCACTAACATTACTTTCGTTTTGGAGATGCTAATCTTCATACCATAGTCCTTACATTTCTGATCTAGCTCTGAAATATTACTTTGCAAACTTTCAATCGAATTTGCCATCACAACTAAGTCATCCGCATATGCAAGAATGTTTATTTTGTGTTCACACATCTTAATCTTATCCAGCCAGTCTACTGTTTTCAACATATGATCCATAAATAATATGAACAACCCCTGAAACTACTCTGAACCATGAACTTAATTTACCGTCAACTCTAACTGCTGCCTCACTATCCACGTAAAGACTTTTAATTGCTTGCAAAAGTTTGCCTCCTATTCCATAATCTCGTAGAACAGACGAATAATTTCCTTTTGTAATAAAATTCATTAATACGATTTGCTTGAATGTTGTCTAGAGATCCAAGAAAGCAGTTTTCCCAGACACCTCGCACTTGACGACTAGGCATGATTCAACATATCGACCGCATCTTCAATCGTGTGGAGAAATACCCGAGTGCCCTGGAACTTACTGTCTCCATTCGCATCGAGCCTCTGTTTGAGCGGTCAATGATACTCAATGCCGCCACTTCTTCCGATGTCTTGTGGACAGAAGAGCAATTTTCACTTTGAACCATCGTCCGTGCCATTAAATTTGAGCAGACACATTCGCGACGGTTACGTCGCATTGATGACAGAAGCAGATATTTTTCTGACTCTCAAAGCGAAGACGAGTTGGACCTCCAATAATGCTGAACCGTAGCACCGGGCACTCCTTGCTTTTTCCGTTAGCGTTGGCGGTAGAACGCGGGCGTTGCTTCCAAGATCGCATTCGGGAGCCGTTACGCCTCAATAGTGAACACGTGGCCGGCTGGGGACGCAGAAAGCGCAGCTGTTTGCCTACTGCAGCTGCGCCTTGCCATGCACTTCACAATGGGCCGCGCTCAGGTTTCTGTTCATGCTTTGTACACTCTCCTTTTTCCTCGCGACCTTAAATATTACATCTAATTTCCGAAATTAAGCTCAGGAATACAGATTGTACACTGCCTAGATTGTTAATGTTGTACAGGGTGATCAAAAAGTCAGTATAAAATTGAAAACTGAATAAATCACGGAATAATGTAGATAGAGAGGTATAAATTGACACACATGCTTGAAATGACATGGGGTTTTATTGGACCGAAAAATACAAAAGTTCAAAAAATGTCAGACAGATGGCGCTTCATCTGATCAGATTAGCAATAATTAGCATAACAAAGTAAGACATAGCAAAGATGATGTTCTTTACAGGAAATGCTCAATATGTCCTCCATCATTCCTCAACAATAGCTGTACTCGAGGAATAATGTTGTGAACAGCACTGTAAAGCATGTCCGGAGTTATGGTGAGGCATTGGCGTCGGATGTTGTCTTTCAGCATCCATAGATATTTCGATCACGATACACTTGCGACTTCAGGTAACCCCAAAGCACGGACTGAGGTCTGGGGACCTGGGAGGCCAAGCATGACGAAAATGGCGGCTCAGCAAACGATCATCACCAAACGACGCGCGCAACGGAACTTTCATACGTCAAGCAATATGGGATGGAGCGCCATTCTGCATGAACATCGTACGTTCCAGCAGGTGTTTATCAGCCAGGCTGTGGATGATGTGATTCTGTAACATTTCGACGTACCTCTCACCCGTCGCGGTAGCAGTTACAAAACCAGAATCACGCATTTCCTCGAAGAAAAAAGGCCCGATAACGGTAGATGTGGTAAATCCAACCCATACCGTGACTTTCTCGTCGTGCAATGGAGTTTCCACGACAGTTCTAGGATTTTCAATAGCTCAAATTCTGCAGTTGTGGGCGGTGACAGACCCTCGGTGCGTGAAATGAGCTTCGTCGGTCCACAACAAGTTACTCAACCAACCGTCATCTTTTGTAACGCCCACACCGAAAATGCCCTCCGCTTCACTAAATTGCCAGGTAACAGTTCGTGTTGCCGATGGATTTTGTACGGATAGCATCGGAGGGTGCGCCTAAGTGCCAACCAAACAGTAGTGTATGGAATACCGGTGCGACGTGCGACTGCACGAGCGTTGACTTCCCCGTGCATAGACAAACCCGCTACAGTCTCCATTTCTTCCTGAACTGTCTCAGCAGCATTATGCCTTGTGCTCGGTCGGCCACTTCGGGGTCTATCGTCTAAACAACCCGTAGCTTCGAACTTCAAAATCATTCTCGCCAAAGCTGCATTTGTCAACGGACCTTTACCCGTTCGAATCCCCTTCCTATGGCGATAGAATCGTAACGCTGAACTAGCACATTCCCCATTCTGATAATACAGTTTCACTAAAAGTGCCTTTTCAGGTAATGTCAACACGCTGCGACTGCTGGCGCATCTGATTCTCTCTCTCATTACAGCTCCTTTTATACACGATTGTCAAGCGCAGTCACTGACTTTTTGCTGTCCAGCGCCATCTGTCGGACATTTTGTGAACTTTTTTTTTGTTCTAATAAAACCCCATGTCATTCCCATCATGTGTGTCAATTTTTTCCTCTCTATCTACATTATTCCGTGGTTTATTAAGTTTTCAAATTTATACTGCCTTTTGATCACCCGGTATATACAACACAAATGCGCCTTTACCTACGACGCTTCCAGTCGAATAGCCCTCATCCCTTCAGTTGTCTGTGCAGCAATCAGTACCTGTTACTTTGCAAAACACTGTATGCATCTAGCAGTATGTTTGTGTGTCTGATCAGGTTCATACCATGTCACCTTCTAATAGGACGGAAACAGGAGATTGGAGTTGGAAAAACATGCTGTAATTGTAGTTCTGAATCAGGAAGGCTAGTTTAGTAGGACAAAAGCAGCAAAAGTAGGCGTAGCCGAGTCTATAGCGGTGTACACGTTACATCAGTTCAAGCAAACTGGTGCCAGTGCAGGTGGTCCGCTATCTAGAATACCCC
Organism: Schistocerca serialis cubense; assembly: GCF_023864345.2. Taxonomy (NCBI): domain Eukaryota; kingdom Metazoa; phylum Arthropoda; class Insecta; order Orthoptera; family Acrididae; genus Schistocerca; species Schistocerca serialis. Next base: position 111,686,870 of record NC_064638.1, read on the forward strand.
AAGTAACAACATACAAGGACGATCGGTTCATGTTTGTAAAAGTAAACGCCAGAGCACTCGTACTTGCACGTGAAATTCGGGAGGAAGTAAATAGTTTACGAGCAGCTCCATCCAACAGTGCAACGTCAGTGCGTAAACAAAGTTTAAAAATGTTATAAAATATAACATCTATAGCCGTTCTTACAGTGTCATTTATTATATGCCTACCAGTTTCGGTGCTTCGCTGCACCATCTTCAGGTCTTAGCTGACACTGAGGAGGTTATCATCATCATCCATATACACTATTTTTCAGTGGCCAACATGTATAACTGGTTTTCGCAGACTTCCTGTAACAGAGTTGTCTGTCCAACCGTCGACTGGTTGATGCATAGTGTATGGTGTTAATCCCCTCAGCATCAGCTAAAGCCCGAAGATGGTGCACTGAAGCACCGGAAGTGGCAGCCATACATTAAATGGCATCATAAGGACGGCTTTAAGGGTTCCATTTTATCACATAAGTGAGCAGTCAAAAGTCCCTCAGACCTTCAATCACAAGGATGGACGTACAGAAATGTTTAAAGTGATGTACAGCTGCCAAACACCTATGTTACGCGAACAAAATGAGGTGAAAAGATCGCAATGGGCACAACATAAAAATGGTTCAAATGGCTCTGAGCACTATGGGACTTAACTGCTAAGCCCCCTAGACTTAGAACTACTCAAACCTAGCTAACCTAAGGACATCACACACATCCATGCCCGAGGCAGGATTCGAACCTGCGACCGTAGCGGTCATGCGGTTCCAGACTGAAGCGCCTAGAACCGTTCGGCCACCACGGCCGGCTAACAACATAAAAATCGAGTGTGCAGCAATGGTCCAAGGTGTTATTCACGAACGAATATAAGTTTGATATATCTGACAGCAATCGTCGTAGAGTTCGTGGTGGGTCACTCATGGTGTGGGGATGTTTTGCGGAGGATACAGTCGGTGATTTAACTAGAATTACTGGAGTATTAGAGGAAGAAGGCTATCACAGAGTTCTGATTAACAATGCATTTCCATTTGGCAACATACTCGTTGCTCGAAGATTTGTTCTGCAGCAGGATAATGATCCTAAACATGCTTCTAAACTGTGCAGAGGGTGTGTCAACAGAAAAGAGAAATATGGGGAACGAAAGATTATGACTTGGCCGCGTTAGTCACCTGACGTATGGGATGAATTTGACAGGGAAATCGGAAAGCCGAGGCCATCTAATGTTTGAGATCGATGGAATAATTCAAAGACGCGTTGGACTGCAGTAGCTGCAAAAATACTACAAAATATTATCTCCAGAATGCCACGCATTCGTGCAGCTGCTCTGAGAGAAAAAGGTGGGTTCCTTGAAGAGGCTAAAATCTAAATCATGTTGTTCTGTACTTTGATAAAGACTGACAATGTTTATTTTGTTGGTTTGTTTACTTTGTATGATGTGTTTGTACATTGAAATAAAGTGTACAGTTTCTGTCATGGGTGACCGAAAACTTTTGACCGGTAGTGTACCTCATGAAGAATGTGGGCATTGATGAGATGGTGTATTACTGGATTGAGAGTTCCATAAAGAACATTCAGCACGTGCATCCATCTGCTGTCCTAACAGTATTTTTGTTAGACAGCTGCGGTACTCGATTCCAGCCTCAGTCGAACATCGACTACGAAGTGCCATTTTACAGTCGAACAACTCAACGTCCATTTACACCATCGAGTAATTAAACATACATCTAACACAACAGTTGAAGGATTCCTGCTGTGTTTCATATGTTAATAACATCTGGTCGATTCTGTCCTCCTGTAAATATCACTTCTATACCGACGTCCCCTGGCTTTATTCAAATGCCAGTGCCGAAGGTATCGGTACTGTAATAGTATAGATAAATGACGATCCATCTTCAACGGTGCCCTGGGTGCAAAACCGAGCACATGAATCTTGCCATTTCTTAAAATAGCAGCCATTTTTATGGATTTTCAGTATTTTCCCTCAAGAAAAACAACATCACAGTTAAATGTTGGCTATAATTTAATGGGAGCCTGAAAAAACTACTCCTGAATTACTTTTTCCAGCTTCTTTGAATGTATTTCTCCTTATGAAACGAATATCAGCTGCGCTTTTTTTAAAAATAGGAACCATCATTTTTTATTACATATTCGTGTAGTACGTAAAGAAATATGAATGTTTTAGTTGGACCACTTTTTTCGCTTTGTGATAGATGGCGCTGTAATAGTAAAAAACGTAGAAGTACGTGGTATCACGTAACATTCCGCCAGCGCGGACGGTATTTGCTTCGTGATACATTACCCGTGTTAAAATGGACCGTTTACGAATTACGGAAAAGGTCGATATCGTGTTGACGTATGGCTATTGTGATCAAAATGCCAAACGAGCGTGTGCTATGTATGCTGCTCGGTATTGCTGCAAATTGTGCGAGAATCGAGAATCTCAAAAACATCGGTGTTGAGAATGTTACATCAACATCGATTACAAAAAATGGTTCAAATGGCTCTGAGCACTATGGGACTTAACATCTGTGGTCATCAGTCCCCTAGAACTTAGAACTACTTAAACCTAACTAACCTAAGGACATCACACACATCCATGCCCGAGGCAGGATTCGAACCTGCGACCGTAGTAGTCGCGCGGTTCCGGACTGAGCGCCTGAACCACATCGATTGCACCCGTACCATATTTCTATGCACCAGGGATTGCATGGCGACGACTTTGAATGTTGTGTACAGTGTTGTGCCACTGGGCACAAGTGCAATTACGGGACGATGACAGATTTTTTGCACTCGTTCTGTTTAGCGACGAAGCGTACCGTAAACCAGCATAATATACACTATTGGGCAACGGAAAATCCATGATAGCTGCGACGAGTCGAACATCAGCGACCTTGGCGGGTTAATGTATGGTGCCGCATTATGGGAGAAAGGATAATTGGCCCCCATTTTATCGATGGCAATCTAAATGGTGTAATGTATGCTGCTTTCTTACGCAATGTGCTACCGATGTTACTACAAGATGTTTCACTGCACGACAAAATGGCGATGTACTTCCAACATGATGGATGTCCGGCACATAGCTCGCATGTGGTTGAAGCATAATTTATGACAGGTGGACTGGTCGTCGAAGCACCACACCATGGCCCGCTCTTTCACCGGATCTGACGTCACCGGATTTCCTTCTGTGGGGAAAGTTGAAGGATATTTATTATCGTGATCTACCGACAACGCCTGACAACATGCGTCAGCACATTGTCAATGCATGTTTGAACATTACGGAAGGCGATCTACTCGCTGTGGAGAGGAATGTTGTTACACGTATTGCCAAATGAATTGAGGTTGACGGACATCATTTTGAGCATTTATTGCATTAATGTGCTACTTACAAGCAACCACGCTGTAACAGCATGGGTTCTCAGAAATGATAAGTTCACAAAGGTACATGTATCACATTGGAGCAACCGAAATAAAATATTCAAACGTACCTGCGTTCTGTATTTTAATTTAAAAAATCTACCTGTTACCAACTAATCGTCTAAAATTGTGAGCCATATGTTTGTGACTATTACAGAGTCATCTATCACAAAGCGAAAAAAGTGGTCCAACTAAAACATTCATATTTCTTTACGTACTACACGAATATGTAATAAAAAATAGGGGTTCCTATTTTTAAAATAAACGAAGTTGATATGCGTTCGACCTATGGCAGCGCCATTTAGCGGGCCAGTCATAGCGCCATCTGTTTTCCCCCTTCAAGTTAGACAAGTTTCGTTGTTTGTAGTTTTTTCGTTTGACGCTTATTTCGTGAGATGTCTGGCCCGGTCACAATGAATGGACCACCCTGTATATGCAGAGTGAAGCGACGAATGAAAAGTTGTACCAAGACCAGAGCTCGAACCCGGGTCTCCAGCTCACTAGGTATTTGCTGTAACCGCTTCGCGACCCTGGCACTGTGGCTTTGCCCAACTGCACGCTTCCTTCCTCAATCGAAAATCTCATCATGCCTCAGCCCACTAAACTCCAACAGCACTTTATTGAGGAATTTGGACCGAGGAGGGAGGCATCCTAGAGTAGTCCGAGAAGTTGTGCAAAGCCATTGAGCCAGGATGGCGTAGCGGTTAGCGCATCTACAAAGTGAGCACTGTTTCTCCATGAATTCGCCATCTTTGGTGGCGAATTTTACTTTGATCAAATAAACTACCTCCCAAGGTTAGGAGGTAATATTACGGCAATTACTTGGACGAATTCTTAACCGTATCAGTGAAGAATGCTTTCCATACACAATACCTGGATTAAAAGTATCCGGGCACTTATAAGTGAAGATTAATACGGGGTGTGTCCACCCTTCACCCTCATGACTTTGTTGGGAACACTTTCAGTGAGGTGTCTGATTGTCTATTGAGGAATGGCTGGTCATTCTTCCTCAAGAGCCGAAACCAGACAAGGTAGACATGCTGGACGAAGGCGTCGGGAGCGATGTCGACAATCAAACTCGTACCGAAGGTGTTTCATTTGATTCATGTTCTGAGTTAGGGCAAGTCAGTCCATTTAACGATTTTTTTTTCTGGGTCATCAGTCTTCTGAGTGGTTTGATGCCGTCCGCCACCAAATCCTAAGCTGTGCCAACCTTTTCATCTCAGAGTAGTTATCTGCTGGATGTATCCCAATCTCTGTCTTCCTCTACTGTTTTTACCTTCTACAGCTCCCTCTAGTACCATGGAAGTTATTCTCTGATGTTTTAACAAATGTCCTATCATCCCGTCCCTTCTTCTAATCAGTCTTTTCCATATATTCCTTTCCTCGCCCTTTCTCCAGAGAACCTCCTCATGCCTTACCTTATCAGCCCACCTAATTTTCAACATTCGTCTGCAACACCACATCTCCAATACTTCCACTCTCTTCTATTCCAGTTTTCCCATTTTCTGTGCTCAAAACGACGATTCTCATAAATTTCGTCCTCAAATTAAGGCCAATGTTTGATACCAGTAGATTTCCCTTGGCCAGGAGAGCCCTTTCGCCAGGACTAGTCCACTTTTATGTCTTCCTTGCTCCGTCCGTCATGGATTGTTTTGTTGCCTAGGTAGCAGAATTCCTTATCTTCATCTATTTCGTGATCATCAGTCTCATTGTTAAGTACCTCGCTGTTACCAGGACGAATCAATGAGTCACAAACGATAGAATACCGCAAATAGTTTTACATGTCGTGCCTATACGTATCTAGAAGATGGCTGCACACGTCGCGTTGATGGTAGCCGATACACGGTATTCCGCGGCCAGTGATCTACAGTCAGTCCAAGATGGCAGATGTGCAATGAGTGTTCACCCGACCAGAACAATGTGGTTCTTGTGAGCCGAGGGACTGTCAGTACAGCATGTCCATAGCCAAATTTGTCCCGTATATGGTAGAATTGTATTTCTGTGAAATTTGTGTTCAGTTGTATACAGGAAGTCAGCAAAGGACAAGAAAAGGTCACAAACAAGGAGTGTCCTGGCTGCCCTAGTTACCCAGTGATGGTACATTGTTTCCCCATCTATGGATACTGCGCTACCCCCATGACACATAGGTCTTCTGGGTTGCAGCAATCTAAGGAACTAAACAAATTTGTTTTGTCGAGAGACGTCACTAGTTAGATGCGAAAGCTGCCAAAAAAATATTCCATTCTGCAGACTACTAACGTCTTGTCGGGGAATGGGATAAGTGTAAGTTTACAAGGGGAGTATGTGGAAGAGGGAAATAATTTGCAGGCTAGTACAAGTGCCTCACATGTCTCAATCCCAGTTTCCAACTTATTTATTGAGCCTCCCTCCTAATTACTTACAATTATGCTTGTCTAGATCACAACAGCTGAATATGTTGAGTATTGATTAACAGTCTAGAATGAAATTTTTACTCTACAGTGGAGTGTGCGCTGATATGAAACTTCCTGGCAGATTAAAACTGTGTGCCGGACCGAGACTCGAACTCGGGACATTTGCCTCTCGCGGGCAAGTGCTCTACCAACTGAGCTACCCAAGCACGACTCACGCCCCGTCCTCACAGCTTCACTTCTGCCAGTACCTCGTCTCCTACCTTCCAAACTTTACAGAAGCTCTCCTGCGAACCTAGCAGAGCTAGCACTCCTGAAAGAAAGGATATTGCGGAGACATGGCTTAGCCACAGCCTGGGGGATGTTTCTAGAATGAAATTTTCACTCTACAGCGGAGTGTGCGCTGATATGAAACTTCCTGGCAGATTAAAACTGTGTGCCGGACCGAGACTCGAACTCGGCACACAGTTTTAATCTGCCAGGAAGTTTCATTGATTGACAGTTTCGATTCTTATACCAGGCCATCTTCAGATGGTATCATACACAATTCCAGTGAGTGTTACGACGAGTGTTAAAATGCAGAATGGTTGTGGTTTGTGATGGACTACAGCGGGAGGTGTTGGGTACGACCTGAACAGAAGACGATCTGGTGTACTTATCGAAGCCACAGTACACAACACTGAATTTTAGTGAACGACACAGAAATAATTTGATTTCCCCCCCCCCCCCCCTATTTTTTTGACGCTCACACCATACGTCCTCAATTAATAATTGTAGATGTATATTATGACAGTTCATGCTTTCCCGACGGATATGTTGCAAATACGCTTCTCAGGTTTGCCGCCGGACAATATTGCTTAAATCGCACAATATTTCATCGATGCAACTGCTCGCCGTCTTCAGGTGGTGGTAGATGCTGTTGTCACGTCTGCAAGGAGCGACTGATAATCGCGCGGCGGCGTCGAAATTTATCGGGCGTGTATTGCCTGCTCCCGACCTGATAAATTTCGACGCCGCGCGTGATCATCATCAGTCGCGCCTTGCAGACGTGACAGCAGCAGCTACCACCACCTGAAGACGGCGAGCAGTTGCAGCAATGAAATATTACGCGATTTACGCAACACGATCCAGCGGCAAACCCGAAAAGTGTACATATATAAATGTCTTTACACTTTTCCTCTCATTCTGTCCCTACTTCTTGACAGTATTTCCCACATATTTATTTCCTCGCCAATTCTGCGAAGAACCTTCTCATTTCTTTATCAGTCAGAATAATTTTCAACGTCCTTCTACAGTACCACATCTCAGACACTGAGATTCTCTTCCCTTCTTAAACAAGGCAAACGTGTCCGCAAATGAAATTGCTGAAAGGACAAAAAATTTCTAAGTATTTTTGTGATCTCAGATCCTCCAGATCATAAGCCTACTGATTCCAATAAGTTCGTCATATTTACTGTTTGGATCCATCGTTATGCAACAGTTGTAAGTGGGCTGTTTCTGTGTTGGCAGCGCTGTGTAGCGCTTTGCGTTGGATCTCTTGACTGCGCTTTCTTTGTAAGAGATTCTGTGCCTGATTGGACTCGTTGGAAGTTAATCGCCAGTAGTGTTGGGCAGTTGGAAGTTAGTCGCCAGCAGTGATGGAAGTACTGTTGGCAGTTGGAGGTGAACAACCAGCAGTGATGGATGTTAGACGTGAGAAGTTAGCATTGATGGAGGGTCGAGGTCTGAAGTGTTAGCGCAGGCTAACGATCTGTACATGTTCGCCCTAGGGATTGAATATTATTCATGATTATATACCTTTGTACTAGATGTCAATGACGATTTATGTTTGTGTCTGAACTGGATGTCACATTATTAAGGTAAAAAATACATTATTTGGTTTGCAACAAAATTTTTCCTTTGCTAACCACATGCCTATTAGTAGTTAGTGGCTTTAGTGGTTAGAATCTTATTTAGCTGGCAGTATTGACGCTCGCTGTATTGCAGTAGTTCGTGCAATGAAGATTTCTGTGAGGTAAGTGCTTAATGAGATCTATAGGTTATTGTTAAGATTTATTTTTAGACAGGGCCATTCTTTTGCATTAATTATTTGATGTCATGTTGTAATTTTTTTTGAACAGTCAGACTGCGTTGTGCTAGAATATTGTGGGTCAGTGTTGACATAATAAGAATAAGTAAAGAGAAAGTACGTTCACTTGCATTCAATTTCACTCAGTAGTTGAAGTAGAATATTTAATAAAGAAGTTTCACAGTCAACAGTTATGAGACAACTTTAAATAGCTAGTCTCCAGATACCTGTACATCACGAATTTTAAAAGAGGTGGGATTTATACACCAGGTGGTTAATCTGTAAAAATAAAGCCGACATTTCTGCGACTATAGTCTGTAAGTGAATGAAGTGGTACCTCTCATGACTTCCTCCGACATTTTTCTGTCATTTTTTACTGTGATACAGTGAACACTACTCTTAAGTCAAATCGGGTAACGGGTAGTGAACCGCATATCATAAGTGCGGACTGATAAGTGAGCTGTTTCTTGATTCCGGAAGCCTTTGATATAGTTCTGCATTATCGGTTAGTCTGTGTGGTACGTGCTTACGGAACATCGGATAACACAAGTTTAGTTAGAAGTCAATGTTGTGCTTTATCTACGTGGACGTGTCAGCTGCATAAGAATGCAATAGTATGATGGTTCGGAAACCACTGCACACAGCATTGATTTGAACTCTGTGTAGGCTAAGGTTCTTTACACTACACCAACTGTTCCAGCATTAAATGGAAAAGGCGAAGAAACGTTTACGAAAAGAACCTGAAGCGTGTAAACGTTTGTTGGCACAGAAATGCCTACACCAAAAAGCTGTCTATTAACTTCACAGTCACACATTGTGTCTGGGATAACAACTTCACATAACAATAATCAGTTGCGTTAAATGAGACAGATAACACGGAGCGCAGAACATGAATGAAAGGATGCCGCTTCTTGTTTTGTTACTGGTAATTACACGCCATTTCACACAGAGTAAGTAAGCGAATAGATATGGCTGACCCTCGGACCTCGGTAATAAATCTAGCAGATCGCCTTTATTTCTTCCTCCTCCTTTATGTTTCGTACGTGGACGAACACACACACACACACACACACACACACACACACACACACACACACATGGAAATTCCAATCTCTAAGTGCTTTAACTGCGGTTCTTAAACACCTAAAAGCTACACTTCCTACTGCAGGATATTTTAAGAGGACGAGAATGAAATTTGAGCAATGCTTTGCTGACTTTGGCTAAGGTCATTTGCATGTTACATCATAATGACGTGAATGTATCAATTTAGAGACTGTTTAACATATACGTGTTGAAATCTGGTAACTACTGAGAGTGAATTAAAAGTATATTTGTGTATAAACTAACAGAAGTATGTATGTATTTCGTGGGTTTGTTCGTCCTAGTTTACTTGCTGCAGGGCTTTATGCAATGCTACTTTCAATTTTGGTGATGAATTAGCTTGCAATACAAACCAACAGAATGTTACTGAAACAAGATGAGCAAAGTACGTTAAAGTCCTGGTTTGTGTTTCTCCAGACCTCCATCACACGGACTATGAAAGTAGCTGAACGGAGTTCCTTTTCCAATTTTCTACAATTTAAATTCTCCTGACTCAACGAAAACTTCCGTCTTAGCAGTTAACTCCTGAGTATGTTTCAAATTTATCTTTGCCATTGCATTATTCGATGCATAAAATTAACTTAAGAGACAGTCATCCCAGCACATCAGTAAACACATTTTTTCAATGTATTTGCAGCGTCTTCTTTTGCAGTATACATAATATGTTGATTTGTTGAGGCGCTCTTCTCATTCATGGAAGGATATGCTTGGAGCCAAGACTGTTCTTTTTGGAATGACAACAACTGACATCCCGAGTGAGTAAAGTCACCGCAGTTTGTATTCGTTGAATCACGAAGCAAAATGTTCTGTATTTTTTGTCCTTAAGCAATGCTATCAACTCTATAAAAGAGTAGTTTTCCCATAAAAAAACGAACGATGCTATTTTTCAATTCCTATATCGACCTGGGGTGGATTACACCTTCCAACCACAAACGTTATGGATAAAAATAGTGCAAATTTGTCAGTGGATCGTTTGGGATTTAATCTAAATAAAACAGTCGTCAGGCTAGAAGTTGGGTTAATCACGATATTGCGCCAAGGGTAATTGCTTTGTGGCTCCCTATGACCTGTGACGCTGCTCACTGAAGAGCCTATAGAAATTTTTACGGTGGGTTCCGAAACGAAAAAGACGATCGTGTGAAACCCAGCTCGCGCTATTCGTCCACGAGACTCAGAGGGCCATAGACACGGGTTCACAGTTAGATGTCGTATTTCTTGACTTCCGCAAGGCGTTCGATACAGTTCCCCACAGTCCTTTAATGGACAAAGTAAGAGCATATGGACTATCAGACCAATTGTGTGATTGGATTGAAGAGTTCCTAGATAACAGAACGCAGCATGTCATTCTCAATGGAGAGAAGTCTTCCGAAGTAAGAGTGATTTCAGGTGTGTCGCAGGGGAGTGTCGTAGGACCGTTGCTATTCACAATATATATAGATGACCTTGTGGATAACATCGGAAGTTCAATGAGGCTTTTTGCGGATGATGCTGTAGTATATCGAGGGGTGGTAATAATGGACAATTGTACTGAACTGCAGAAGGATCTGCAATGAATTGACGCATGGTGCAGGGAATGGCAATTGAATCTCAATGTAGACAAGTGTAATGTGCTGCGAATACATAGAAAGAAAGATCCTTTATCATTTAGCTACAATATAGCAGGTCAGCAATTGGAAGCAGTAAATTCCATAAATTATCTGGGAGTAGGCATTAGGAATGATTTAAAATGGAATGACCACATAAAATTAATCGTCGGTAAAGGACATGCCAGACTGAGATTCATTGGAAGAATACTAAGGAAATGCAATACGAAAACAAAGGAAGTAGGTTACAGTACGTTTGTTCGCCCACTGCTTGAATACTGTTCAGCAGTGTGGGATCCGTACCAGGTAGGGTTGATAGAAGAGAGAGAGAAGATCCAACGGAGAGCAGCGCGCTTCGTTACAGGATCATTTAGTAATCGCGAAAGCGTTACGGAGATGACAGATAAACTCCAGTGGAAGACTCTGCAGGAGAGACGCTCAGTAGCTCGGTACGGGCTTTTGTTGAAGTTTCCAGAACATAACCTTCACCGAAGAGTCAAGCTGTATATTGCTCCCTTCTACGTATATCTCACGAAGAGACTATGAGGATAAAATCAGAGAGATTAGAGGCATACACAGAGGCATACCGACAATCTTTCTTTCCACAAACAATACGATACTGGAACAGAAGGGAGAACCGATAGAGGTACTCAAGGTACCCTCCGCCACACACCGTCAGGTAGCTTGCGGAGTAGGGGTGTAGATGTAGACGAAGATATAGAAACTTTTACGATCGATTCCGAAACAATGGAACCTGACAGTTCTCACAAACCCGAAACCTTTCTAAATAGGAATACCACGCCAGTCATGCGAAGAAACAGACATCCTAAAGTCTTTCAGGGATCGATTTGTAAACATTTCCATTGTTACTCTTCATGTTAGGCCGCCGTACATCTCAGATTTGCCAGTACCCTGTCATTTTTAATATCTCACTGCGCCTTAAATTTACAATAAACGATTTTTTGTAGACAACTAATTTATTGTCTGTTCATTCAGTGTTTTCAACTGTGCAGTTCTTCCCAGTAGACAATAATTTCTGAATGCGTAGTACGTATGCCAAATATGCCAAGAGAAGAAAGGAATATTTATATTAAACGTCTTGTCACTAGAAACTGATGACAAGCTCGGTTTGCGAAAGAAAAATTTCCAAAGGAACTGTGACGGTATTTGCATTAAGCAACTTACGGAAACAACGGTAAACGTAATCTAGCTGGCATGCCGTAACTTAAATTGACGTCGTCCTGGATACAAGTCCACTGTCTTAACGACTGCGCCACCTAGCTCGCTGCTTGTGGCACTAACCAGTCTCTGGTTTCTCAACTATGTTTCTAGAAACTGCAGGTTTCGTGACTTAACCTTATAGATTCCAGCAAATTTCATATACCGGTAGTTTTAGTTCCCTCAAATCGTGACTTAATTTCGTTGCATTTCTAACAATACGAAATAACGCAAGTGCTTGTTGTAGAAACCATATCAGTAAAATTTACGGTGTTCTAAATCACGAAAATCTTTCGGTATTTTGCATTATCTTTCACCTGCCTGTTTATATTGACAATATCATTCATAAATTGTTGATTATATTAGACGATTCATTAAGATTTTGATTTCATGATGCTACTATACGCTGATGATCAGCTTATAACAGGAGAACCTGAAGAAAATCTTCGAACTGCAGTACGTAACTGGAATCAAATTGCCGCTAAATGCAGAAGGAGAATATCGAAAGATAAAACAATATAGATTACATTGGAATCCAAAACAGCCTCAATTAGGATAGATGGGCAAATATTTGAACAAGTAACAGAGTTAAAAATGTCTAGGCTGCAATTTTAAATTTCGCAAGTGAGATGATACAGAGCTAAAATTGGCCAGATTCAGACGTTTCTGTGGAACCATACAATGTACATAAAAAGTAATGTATGGAACAAAACATTAAATTATACGAAGTAATAGTGTTGCCTTCGCTGCTGTAAGGTAGCGAATATTGGATCCTAAAATGAGATCGATTACGACAAATCGAAACATCAGAGATGAAGTTCCTCCGGTTTGTAGCGGGATTTTCATTGTTAGACCATAAAAGAAACATCTACATCTACATCTACATCTATACTCCGCGAGCCACCTTACGGTGTCTGGCGGAGGGTACTTATTGTACCACTATCTGATCCCCCCTTCCCTGTTCCATTCACGAATTGTGCGTGGAAAGAACGACTGCTTGTAAGTCTCCGTATTTGCTCTAATTTCTCGGATCTTTTCGTTGTGATCATTACGCGAGATATATGTGGGCGGTAGTAATATGTTGCCCATCTCTTCCCGGAATGTGCTCTCTCGTAATTTCGATAATAAACCTCTCCGTATTGCGTAACGCCTTTCTTGAAGTGTCCGCCACTGGAGCTTGTTCAGCATCTCCGTAACGCTCTCGCGCTGACTAAATGTCCCCATGACGAATCGCGCTGCTTTTCGCTGGATCATGTCTATCTCTTCTATTAATCCACCGATATTAGAACTAAACGCAGAACCCATTATAACTATAATTAAAAAATATAGACTGAAATGGAAAGACCACATCCGATGTACACTCATGCTCATAAGTTAAGGATAATTGCAAAATGTGGTGCCACACACCGTGGCACTACACAAAACTGGCTCTAATAGCTTGGGCACATAGGGAACACGCGCGACACAGATCTGTACGTCCACAGTATTGGTGATAAGTTGAGAAAACCGTCCCGAAACACATGTGCTACTAAACGCCACTGTTTCCTGCGCATTTATCCCGACATCAATATGGGATATGATCACCATGCAAGCATACACAGGGCGCAAAACCGGTTGGCATACTCTGGATCAGGTGTTCGAGCAGCTGGTGGGGTGTAGCCTCCCATTCTTGCACCAGTGCCTGTCGGAGCTCCTGAAGTGTCGTAGGGGTTTGAAGACGTGCAGTGATACGCCGACCGAGAGCATTGCAGACGTGCTCGATGGTGTTTAGGTCTGGAGAACAGGCAGGCCACTCCATTCGCCTGATACCTTCTGTTTCAAGGTAATCCTTGATGATGGCAGCTCGATGGAGGCGTGCGTTTTATCATCCATTAGGAAGAAGGTGGGATCCATTGCACCCCTGAAAAGGCGGACATACTAATCCAAAATGACGTCCCGATACACCTGACCTGTTACAGTTACTCTGTCAGAGACATGCAGGGGCGTACGTGCACCAATCATAATCCCACCCCACACCATCAAACCACGACCTCCATACATGTCCCTTTCAAGGACATTAAGGGGTTGGTATCTGGTTCCTGGCTCACGCCAGATGAAAACCCGGCGAGAATCACTGTTCAGACTATACCTGGACTCGTCCGTGAACATAACCTGGGACCACTGTTCCAATGACCATGCACTGTGTTCTTGACACCAGGCTTTACGGGCTCACCTGTGATCAGGGGTCAGTGGAATGCACCTTGCAGGTCTCCAGTCGTCTGTAGACTGTGTGTCTGGAGACAACTGTTCCAGTGGCTGCGGTAAGGTCCCGAGCAAGGCTACCTGCAGTACTCCGTGGCCGTCTGCGGGCACTCATGGTGAGATATCGGTCTTCTCGTGGTGGTGTACACTGTGGACGTCCCGTACTGTAGCGCCTGGACACGTTTCCTGTCTGCTGGAATAGTTTCGATAATCTTCACACTTTGTGGTATACGGAGGGCCCGTTCTACGACCTGCTGTGTGACCAGCCTCCAGTCGCCCTAGTATTCAATCCCTCATAAAATCATCAATATGTGTTCTTTGAGCCATTTTCAACACACAGTCACCATTAGCAAGACTCAAAACGTCTGCACACTTACTCGCTGCACCGTACTGTGATACGCACCAACACACCTCTGCGTATGTGGACTGCTGCCAGCGCCACCGTGCAACGACCGCACGTCAAATGCACTGCAATGTCATACCCCGAGGTGATTTAAACCCGCAAACCACCCACCAGAGCGTTTTTTCACTATCAGCATTATCCTTAATTTAAGAGCACGAGTGTACATTAAGGTGACAAATATCATGGGATATCTCCCAATATCCCGTCGGACCTCCTTTTGTCCGTGGTGCAGCAACTCAACGTGGCATAGACGTAACAAGTCACTGGAAGTCCTCTTCAGATATATTGAGTCAAGCTGCCTCTACAGCCATATAACCATCCATAATTATGAAAGTATTGCGGGTGGAAGATGTTGTGTAGGAACTGACTTCTCGATTATGTCCAGTAAATGTTCGATGGGATTCATGTCGAGCGATCTGGGTGGCCAAATCATTCGCTCGAATGATCTAGAATGTTCTTCAGACCAGTAGCGAACAACTGCAGCCCGGTGATATGGCGCACCATCTTCCATGAAAATTGCATCGTTGCTTGGCTACGTGAAGTACATGAACAGCTGCATATGGTCTCCCGGTTCAGTTGGACAAGAGGACCCAATCCTCTCCATGTAACCACAACTTACACCATTATGGAGCCACCATAGGCTTGCACAGTGTCTGCTGACGGGTCCATCGCTCGAGCCCTACCATCATCACGTGCATAATCGAGACTCATTTGAACACGCCACGGTTTTCCAGCCGTCTAGGGTCCAACTGATACAGTAACGAGCCCTGGAGAGGCGCTGCAAGCGATGTCGTGCTTTTAGCAAAGGCCCTCGCGACGGTTCTCTGTTGCCATAGCCCATTAACGCCAAATTCTGAGGCACTGCCGTACCTCGTCGTACAATCCAAATTGCTTTCTATGGTTATTTCACGTACTATTGCTTGTCTGGTAGCACTGACAACTCTAAGCAAACACGGCCACCGCTCTCGGTCGTTAAGTGAAGGCCGTCGGCTACAGCTTTGTGTGTCATGAGAGGTAATGCCTGAAATTTGGTATTCTCGGCACATTCTTGACAAGGTGGCCCTCGGAATATTGAATTCCCTGATGATTTCCTAAATGGAATGTCCCACAGGTCTAGCTCCAACTACCATTCCGCGTTCAAAGTCGTTTAATTTCCGTCGTGAGGAAATAATCACGTTCGTAACCTTTTCACGTGAAACTCTTGAGTACAAATGGCAGCTCCATCAAAGCGCTGCCCTTTAATACCTTGTATACGCGATACTACCGCCATTGTACACTCCTGGAAATTGAAATAAGAACACCGTGAATTCATTGTCCCAGGAAGGGGAAACTTTATTGACACATTCCTGCGGTCAGATACATCACATGATCACACTGACAGAACCACAGGCACATAGACACAGGCAACAGAGCATGCACAATGTCGGCACTAGTACAGTGTATATCCACCTTTCGCAGCGATGCAGGCTGCTATTCTCCCATGGAGACGATCGTAGAGATGCTGGATGTAGTCCTGTGGAACGGCTTGCCATGCCATTTCCACCTGGCGCCTCAGTTGGACAAGCGTTCGTGCTGGACGTGCAGACCGCGTGAGACGACGCTTCATCCAGTCCCAAACATGCTCAATGGGGGACAGATCCGGAGATCTTGCTGGCCAGGGTAGTTGACTTACACCTTCTAGAGCACGTAGGGTGGCACGGGATACATGCGGACGTGCATTGTCCTGTTGGAACAGCAAGTTCCCTTGCCGGTCTAGGAATGGTAAAACGATGGGTTCGATGACGGTTTGGATGTACCGTGCACTATTCAGTGTCCCCTCGACGATCACCAGTGGTGTACGGCCAGTGTAGGAGATCGCTCCCCACAACATGATGCCGGGTGTTGGCCCTGTGTGCCTCGGTCGTATGCAGTCCTGATTGTGGCGCTCACCTGCACGGCGCCAAACACGCATACGACCATCATTGGCACCAAGGCAGAAGCGACTCTCATCGCTGAAGACAACACGTCTCCATTCGTCCCTCCATTCACGCCTGTCGCGACACCACTGGAGGCGGGCTGCACGATGTTGGGGCGTGAGCGGAAGACGGCCTAACGGCGTGCGGGACCGTAGCCCAGCTTCATGGAGACGGTTGCGAATGGTCCTCGCCGATACCCCAGGAGCAACAGTGTCCCTAATTTGCTGGGAAGTGGCGGTGCGGTCCCCTACGGCACTGCGTAGGATCCTACGGTCTTGGCGTGCATCCGTGCGTCGCTGCGGTCCGGTCCCGGGTCGACGGGCACGTGCACCTTCCGCCGACCACTGGCGACAACATCGATGTACTGTGGAGACCTCACGCCCCACGTGTTGAGCAATTCGGCGGTACGTCCACCCGGCCTCCCGCATGCCCACTATACGCCCTCGCTCAAAGTCCGTCAACTGCACATACGGTTCACGTCCACGCTGTCGCGGCATGCTACCAGTGTTAAAGACTGCGATGGAGCTCCGTATGCCACGGCAAACTGGCTGACACTGACGGCGGCGGTGCACAAATGCTGCGCAGCTAGCGCCATTCGACGGCCAACACCGCGGTTCCTGGTGTGTCCGCTGTGCCGTGCGTGTGATCATTGCTTGTACAGCCCTCTCGCAGTGTCCGGAGCAAGTATGGTGGGTCTGACACACCGGTGTCAATGTGTTCTTTTTTCCATTTCCAGGAGTGTATATATGCATATCGCTATACCCCGATTTTTGTCGCCTCGCTGTATGTCTGATAATACGACAATTAAAGCGGCAATGCTATATAAACCAACAGTCAAGAGAAAGGCTGGACGATCCTTAGACAGCATGAACAGTTCTGAGATGGATGATGACGATTATAAGAAATACAGGCGCCTTTACTGGCAAAACTTCACCATGATGGTAGATTCATTTAAAGAATTAGTTTCTTGTATTATTATTATTATTATTATTATTATTATTATTATTGTTCCTTTGTTAGTATTATTATGTGAATTCCGGTGCGCTACTGCTACAGGTGTGCCCTTCTGAGAGAGAAGGCGACAGAACCCGACAGCTGGCTTTTGTCAGGCGACCCCTTGCGTGGGCGGCACTGTATAGGGCAGTGGGGGGGGGGGATGGGGGAGGGGGGGGGGGGATGGGGGAGGGGGCGCGGACCGGATGGAGCCGCCGCGAATCAATTACACGCGCAGTCTTCAGAAACGCTCGCTGCGTCCGCTCCACAACCCCGGAACTTGGGGCGGCCAAGCTATTAACACGCCGGCTGACCTAACGATCAGTCACTTGAGAAGAGCCGTCACGAAAGTCACTGTGATTCCTCATACATTCTGGCGTACAGCACCGGTACGCATACAGCAGACAGGGTGCATGCAGTAGCTCGCATTGGATTTTCTCATGCTTAGAAATTAGATCTGTTTTACTTGGTAAAAACTTTCTTAAGCCAAGCTCGCACAAAAGAGAAATATTTATGCTATCTTGGCTTTATACAGTTTCTACCAATAACTCGCACTAGACGTTCTGACGTTTACGTTATGGTGGAGAATATTTTCGGAAGGTAATTACACTTTCGTCCATTATGGATTCTTTACTTTAACGGAACAAATGCAACATTTATTTTATGTTAATGCAACAGAGTTGCAGACCAGAACCAGAGAGGAGTCAAAGACGATGGAGAGAGAGAGAGAGAGAGAGAGAGGTGAAGGATAATACTTTGGCAAGCACTGTGCTTGCTTCAATCTAGATACAAAGAGTACAGAGTGACAAGTAGATGGAGGAAGGGAAATGAATAGTGCAGTTATACTCTAAGAAAAAAAAGAAAAAAAAACACACCAAGAAGGAATTATCCAAATGGGATGAAAATCGGTAAATGTACATGTACTTACAAATATATGAACATAATTTCAGAAACATTGGATAATTTATTTACGAGAAAGACCTTCAGAAACTGAGTAAGTTAATAACGCTTCAGTCCCTCTCTGGCCCTTATGCAAGCAGTGATTCGGCTTGATATTGATTAATAGAGGTGTTGGATGTCCTCCTCAGTGATATTGTGCCAAATTCTGTCCTATTCGTGCGTTAGATCATCAAAATCCCGAAATGGAGGGTGTGTGAAGGCTTCCCAGCGAAACTTCTGCAGCGTAATGCAAACGCCAGGGAAAGCTGACAGACGGCATCTTCTGTTGCGGGATAGTGCCCACCCACTTGTTGCCAAGGATGTTTCGACTATGCTGCATAAGTTTTATTTGGGAAGGCCTTACACATCATCCATACAGTCCTGATCCCTGCCCATGTATTTACTATATTTTTGGAGAGCCGAAGAAAGATTGGTTTAAATGGCTCTGAGCACTATGGGACTTAACTGCTGAGGTCATCAGTCCCCTAGAACTTAGAACTACTTAAACCTAACTAACCTAAGGACATCACAAACATCCATGCCCGAGGCAGGATTCGAACCTGCGACCGTAGCGGTCACGCGGTTCCAGACTGTAACGCCTAGAACCGGTCGGCCACCTCGGCCGCCTGTTTTGATCACCTGGGGACATTATAATACTGTAAATGACAGAATAATCTGCGGAGTGCTACTCAGATTGCTCATATAGGTTAGGAACAGCAGAGAGCCTACAACACTCCTTCGAGGACGCTAGATATTAGTTCTGTTTAACTCGATGACTATGCTTCAAGTACCACGATCTGTAACTTTTGTGACGGAAAATCAGAAATGCACTTGCACAACGTACACGATACCCTGAAAGCACGTAATTTGATTAGAAGTCACCTGTGAGTAACTGTGTCAAAAGCCTTAAGAGTTTTGCTCAGTGCGCTGACTGAATGACATGGTGGATAGGCTATAAGCCTGTCTCACTTGTTTCTGACCTGTTGCCTCCCTTTCATGTCCTTCAACTCTTACAACTACAGACTCCGTTCTCCACAAGTCATGCATAACCCTTCGGGCTCGCCGGCTGCTGTGGCCGAGCGGTTCTAGGCGCTTCAGTCTGGAACAGCGCAGCTGCTACGGTCGCAGGTTCGAATTCTGCCTCTGGCATGGATGTGTGTGATGTCCTTAGTTTAGTTAGGTTTAAGTAGTTCTAAGTCTAGTGGACAGATGACTTCAGTCCCATAGCGCTTTAGAGCCATTTGAACCATTTTGAACCCTTAGGGCTCTCTACTTTAGCGCTGTTACCTTCAGAATTTTGAAGATTACATTTACGAAGAGGTTGGCTGCAAAAGTAAACCTCCAGATCAAGCTACGGAAGATACTGGGAGACATACATGTTAGAGATGGGCAAACTCGTTCATCCTTGGGAATTAGTTCACTGCTGATCGTTCTTTTTTGCAAACCGTTCATTTTTACTCGTTCACCGTTCATTTGTGCTTGGTATATGGTTCTTATGAAAAACTGGAAACTAGTACTGTAGGTGACTGAAGGATGGAGGGCACCAAGAAGGGGCACTTGCCTCCCCCCTGGAGTATAGAGTTTTTATTCATTACAGAATGCTTACACACTTTTAGAAATAATTTCTCTGATTCCGCAGAACTGTCGTTTAGCCAACCGTAGCCTTGTGTGGCTGATCGCAGTGAAATAATATAGGGTGGCGCACGGAAAACCGGCCCCGAGTACAGACTGCTCGCCAATTACGGACGATGTGTTGCCCGTTACAAGAAGACAACAACAAACAGACAGACATGTAATAACTAGGCAGTGAAGAAATAGCAAGCTTATGCAAGCAACAATTGCGAAACAATCGATGACGATGTGTAGAGAGCTGGAGAAGAGAACATGAAAATCTCACGCGACGCGCATGGGCTATAACTCATGTAGTCTTGTAAACCTGTTGGTGGCTGTTTCCCAACTTAATAGACCACAAGTGTCTTGTATAAAATTCTTCGTTTCGACTTCCACTACATAGCTAACAATAATCGTTTACACCATATATATACTTCACGTTTTCTCTGAGTTCGTAGGCGAAGTAGAGACTTCATGGAAGCATAAAATAAAATGTGGTTTTCTCATGCTTGCGTCACACGCTTAGTAAAAATTAGGTTTTTATGTTGCATTATTAACGTTAATGCAGCAATAATAATAATAATTAAGTTCGCAGTAATAAAGTTTTTGGTTTGAAATCTCCTTTGCACCCGTTCGTTCGCTAACTACCCATCTGTAATACAAGTGACTGTGGTCGGAATACTCCGTTCTTTCACCGTTCGCGGACACAGCTATTTTGGTCGCCCCTTTCGCTATATAACGCATCATCTTTCAATTTCGTGTAGCACTAAAAGTCAAACCACAGCGGAAAGGGGGAAGGAGACCAGCGTGGAGACCCGAGACCCCGACCTCGGGCGAGGGAGCCGGCCAAAAGCAAAGGCCGCGCGCGAAATTTACGAGCGCCGTCGCGGCCGAGCGGCCCCACAAAAAAAGCCAGACCTGCGGCTGGCCTAGGAGGTAGGCGGCCGCGGCGGCACTTCCTGCGCTGAGCCTCCTGCCGGTGCTGCGAGCAACAGACAGACACACGAGACACCCACTCTGCTGCGAGACTCCTCCCGCCACTTGGCTCGCCGCGGTACTGAAGACGCATAGGAATACAGCGAACAGCCGCTCTCTGTCAAATCGCCTGAGCGTTAAAATGGCGCCTACACACTACACCAAGGCCAACGAACGACAGCCAACCGATTCGTCGTCCGATATTTGCTTAAGCCGTCGGCACACGGACCGTGCTGTCGAACGTTAACGTTGAGCGTGCCAAGATCAACGTGCTGTTGAACGCTCAGGAACGATGCGACTGGTGCATAGGGTACGTGGTATACGCGATCGCAACGCACTCCAGCGGCAGTTGAGGAATGTTTCTAGTTCTAGTTCGTAAATCACACTGTTTACTCAACGGGCGCGCGTAGAATTCCCACGTTAGCTCTAGTAAAACACACATTTCCTCCATCGTCCACGAAAAGGAAAGTACCATGTCCAATCAGTAAGGACACAGGCTTATGAAAGTTCCATTACAAACAGTGCGGTACAAATTTGAAATACTTCTCCGCATAAGATAAACATTATTTCATCATTCCCACATTTTAGTAAAACCCCAAGGTCAGTCTTACTTGATCACTGTTCCTACCCAGTAGCAGAGTCTTTGCAACATGTGAATTACGGAACGTAAAAGAAAAAGGAACAAAATATCTTTATTCAAGTAGCGCAAGCTGTCCTGTAGATTAAGTCAATCGAACAAAGTCGCCCCTCAAAAAAAGGTGAACTTATATTTACATAACATCAAATATTATAGCATATACTTATATTAAACTACTAATAAAGTATCAGCACCTAATAAAAACGCGAATGTTAGGAATAAATTTTGGAAGTTTCCTTTAACTTACGTCTATGGTCACAATCTTTTCTGTTTAACAGATTACCGGTTTCGGTCTTTAATGACCATCATCAGATCTGTCTCATAAAACGAAATCCTAATGTACTGCAGCCATAGTGGCATAGTCAACTGTTAAATGCGGAATCAGCACCAGCTTCGTCAAATACAAATAAATCACATCACATACACAAGTCATGTTTACAAACAACATGAAATATGCTATTCAATACCGCTTCAACCGCACGCGAGCTATGTGTCGGACATCCGTCATGTTGGAAGTACATCACCATTCTGTCATGCTGTGAAACATCTTGTAGTAACATCGGTAGAACATTACGTAGGAAATCCGCACACATTGCACCATTTAGATTGCCATCGTTAAAATGGTGGCCAATTATCATTCCTTCTATAATCCAGCAGCATACATTAACCCGCCAAGGTCGCTGATGTTCCACTTGTCGCAGCCTTCGTGGATTTTCCGTTCCCCAATAGTGCATATTATGCCGGTTAACGTTACGCTTCGTTGCTAAACAGAACAAGTGCAACAAATCTGTCATCGTCCCGTAATTTCTCTTGTGCCCAGTGGCAGAACTGTACACAACGTTAAAAGTCGTCGCCATGCAATTGCTGGTGCATAGAAACATGGTACGGGTGCAATCAATGTTCATGTAGCATTCTCAACACCGACGTTTTTGAGATTCCCGATTCTCGAGCAATTTGTCTGCTCCTGATATGCGAATTAGCCGCGACAGCAGCTAAAACACCTACTTGGGCGTCATCATTTGTTGCAGGTCGTGGTTGACGTTTCACATGTGGCTGAACACTTCCCGTTTCCTTAAATAACGTAACTATCCGGCGAACGGTCCGGACACTTGGATGATATCGTCCAGGATACCGAGCAGCATACATAGCACACGCCCGTTGGGCATTTTGATCACAACAGCCATACATCAACACGATATTGACATTTTCCGCAATTGGTAAACGGTCCATTTTAACACGGGTAATGTATCACGAAGCAGATACTGTCCGCTCTGGCGGAATGTTGCGTGATACCACGTACTTATGCGTTTGTGACTATTACAGCGCAATCTATCACAAAGCGAAAAAAGTGGTTCGAACTAAAATATTCGTATTTGTTTACGTACTACACGCATATGTAAAAAAATGGGAGTTCCTATTTTCAAAAAAACGCAGGTGATATCCGTTTGAGCTATGGCAGCGCCATCTAGCGGGCCAACCATAGCGCCATCTGGTTTTCCCCCTTGAAGCTAGACGAGTTTAGTTCTTTGTAGTTTTTTCGCTAGATGCTTATTTTGTGAGATATTTGCCCCGGTCACGATCAATGGACCACCGTGTATACTGCATGTTTTAACTTTCGAGGTGTAAGATTTCGTTAAAACAGTGAGAAACTGTCTAAGCTTTTTGCGTGCATACACAACTTAATACTGTGAGGTATGACCTGTCTTAGCGACCATATTTTGGGAAGATCAAATGTAAACGGCAGCAAATAAAATGGTAAAAATATTAATTGCCTCCCCCCTCTTTCTTGCAACAGTAAGAACGCTGGCTGTGTCTTTTGTGCTCGTGGCGACTGCAGTCGGCTGGTGCGCCTCAGCCACTACCGGGCACACCACGCGATGTGGCGACGAGTGGTTAATTACGATGCGCCGTCCAGGGCGCTGGCGGCCTGCCAGAGGACTCGGGACGTGTGCGTAGCGGTACCGTCACCACTGGAGCAGCGAGCGCGTGCTCTATCAGAGCTTCCGCCCCTCCCCCCCCCCCTCCCCCCCCCAAACTACGCGGTCGCACATCTCGAGCGTACAATCTCACCCACGCGGCGCCGGGAAACACCGTTAGGTGTCCTGCAGGACAGGACTGAACAATGCCATTGTTCGCCTCACGGGCACGCTCTCCGTGATTTACATGCCGCACGAGTTTCCGGGGCTGCCAGAAAATACCGCACGGCGCAATCTAAGACGTGCGAAAAAGCTTCTCCTCATCTTCTCGGCAAGTGCACGGGAAGTCGTACAACGACGGAGAGGTATTTCTACGGTTCCGTACCTTTACCGGTAAAAGCGAAACCCTTTTGAATTACTTCGTTGTCTGTCTGCCTGTCCGACAGTTAAGAACCCTGTTTCTCAGGAACTGGCACACGTTTAAAGTTCAAATTTATGTGACATACCGGACCCTGCCGACACAGGCTATGCTGATTACCCGCAGGCTCGGAATGCGCGAACCTCCTCAGCGTCCCCCCCCCCCCCCTCTCCATCTTCACCTAAACGGAACCCAACTCCCCTGGCGCAGAACCGCCAAGTAGCTTGGCGTAGCCTTGGACTCTCGCCTTACGTGGATACCCCACATAGACGAGGTCCACAAGAAGGTCTGCGCCAGAATGTCCATCCTATATCCAATCCTGAACTCAACCAGCTCCCTTCCCTGCCCAGTAGCAGTAAACGTGTTCCAGGCCCTGATCCGGCCAGTCATGGAATATGCGTGCCCTGCCTGGGGATACGCGGCGAAGCAGCACCTGGACAAACTCCAGAGGCTGCAGAACCGCGCCCTCAGGAGGGCATTGCACTTACCTCTTTGATTCCCTATAGATGATCTGCACGCTGCAGCTGAAATCCCACTCCAAGATCTGGCAAGGGCCTTCTATGAAGGTTCTTCCAGATCAGGAAACGCCCTCATCCACTCCCTAGGTCGGTATGACATGTCCCGCGACAAGCACAAGCGCCCCATGACGATCTTCGACGATTAAGTCGAAGTGAAAATCCCAATACCCAATCCCTTAATCCTGTTCCCTCCTATGTATAACACCAATCATCTCGTCTACCTCAGGCAAGTACCAGACAGAACAATCATCACGTATCACAGACACCAAAAAACAACAGAAATAAATCACACACACACACACGTACACAGGGGAGTAAAAGCCGAAAGGTTACAAACTCCCCCTCACACTTCCCCAAAGAGGGGAAAGTAAAAGATGAGAGCAGCAGGACCCTGCCGTCCCTCGGTAGTGCAAAAAACTGGAGCTTCTAAGTTAGTGCATTCAAAGATACGGTCATATATGGACAGACGTTGATGTAAATTACACACTATTTCAAAAATGCACCAAATCCATAGCTTTGGAGATAAATGTTCAAATGTGTGTGAAATCTTATGGGACTTAACTGCTGTCATCAGTCCCTATACATACACACTACTCAACCCGCATTATCCTAAGGACAGACACACACACACCCATGTTCTAGGGAGGACTCGAAACTCCGCCGGGACCAGCCGCACAGTCCATGACTGCAGCGCATAGACCGCTCGGCTAATCCCGCGCGCCTTTGGAGATATGGCAATAAAATTTTCTACCATGCTTTACATGAAAGTAACACATTTACATATAAAATCGTTTGATTGTACATATTCAACTTATTATGAATGAAATTTAAAGTTTCATTTTCAAAAAATAATGTATGTACCTTTTTCTCAGAAAGTATTCAAGAGATTCCTACAAAAATTTCTCTGTTTCATCTCTTTATATGTTGTAAGCTTCTATAATGAGGTTTTTGGAACAGGTCAAATAGGAGAATTTTCATAATTTTTTAATTATAATTCCACAAGCACAATTTTAAATTCATGCAAAATTCCAAGCACATTGCCCCGTATCTCAGCTTGCAATCAGAATTTCAAAATTTGCTCTTGAGACAACGTTTATTAGATTTACAGAAATATACGTACAAAATTTTCTAATTCTAGCATTCATAGAATCTGAGGAAAAGGTACATTAACTTTAAAAAACAAGCTTTTCAGGAAACGCAATTTAAAGTTTAACCTAACTTTTTTTCTTATGTCACTCCTTCGGAAGGCACCACATTTGTATCTGGGTCGTCTTTTCCTTCAAGGCTTCTCTTCTGTCTTCTTGTTGTCTGTCTTCTTTCCTTTACCAGGTCTTCAACTGACTTTCGGTTGAAGAGACGTAGCCTCATTGATGGTTTGTCGTTGCTTCTCACGTCTTCCATTCACTAACTTATTCAAACGCAGTTTACCCAATTTTTTATACACTCTTTGTGATCGTGGCAGAATCGAACACTTGTATAAATCTCCGTCAGTATCACAAGGCAAAAAAGAATTGCTTTGTCATAAATGATGCAGCTAGTTTGTTATTGTCTGTAAGATACGGAACAGAGTCAAAGATGATCTATAAAACACGGCCTTCTAAATGTATACCGCACACGTTTGGCTGAAAGTAATAGACAGAATCGCTGTTCACTGAGGTGGTACTGAAGTGCTGCTTCAAAACGTGGGCGTGGCAGCCAGGCCGCGTCACACTTTTAATTAATTTTGAGGCACTTCGGATTCGATTTCAACATTGAAATTTTGGGAACTTATTGTCCATGAGTTGTACTAACAAATAAAAAATAAATCGAAAGTTGACGTCCCCCCTTAAGTCATGCATTTTGATACTCGCAAAGTCACTCATCAAAACCTAAAGGGCACTTCCCGTTGGCCTAGAATCATGACATTTTGCGAGAAGCAAGCTTTTACAGTAAAATAAAAAAAAAAATCGGAAACTGTAAATAGGTAATTTATCACAGGAAAAAATATTTCTTTCGTCATTTCTTATCCGACGTCGAACATGAAATTGAAACAACAGTAGTTCTGATCATCCAATGAAGGCTTTCACGACCGGATGTTTCAGAATTTTTCTAGGTTCTATGGTCGTGGTCCATGGAACTCTTCAATCCCTGACGTTTCGTCCAAGACTACGTTGGACATCTTCGGAGGTGCTCCTGGTTGTGCTGTGTCTTGCCAATATTTGGTACGTTCGGGAATTAATAGCACTGACAATGGTTCTCAGAGGAAGGTTAGTCTTATGAAATTTCGGTACGCCATGAAGTCTGAGACACATAGCTTCACACGCTTCAACAGAACCTTCTTATCTTCCTTTAAAATTGAAGTAGATGCAATATCCTTCTTGTATGTCTTCGTCGTAAGACAGACTGATGACAGCTTGAAACAAAGTCTTTCGGAAGGTTATACATACCGACAGATATTTGCAAAAGGATTCCAATCATCATCCACAACAGAAAAGAGGTGTAATTACAAGTCTAGTGGACAGAGTTAAAAGGATTTGTGCGCCGGAACACCTGGACGCCGAGTTACAACATCTAAAGCAGGCTTTTGAGAAGAATGGGTACTCTAGCAAGGAAATAAATAGAGTTTTGCGTCCGAATAACAGAAGGCCTAAGGACAACGATAGGACACAGCGATGGAAGAACACGGTTTCTCTACCCTTCATCAAAAAAGTGATGGATCAGATCGGCAAGATTCTAAGGAAACATGACGTTCGACCGATTTTCAGACAAACTAAGAAAATAGGCCCAGCACTTCGTTCCGTTAAGGATAAACGACCCCCTTTGTCTACAAGTGGTGTATATAAGATTCCGTGTACGTTTGGCAACGTCTACATTGGAACCACAAAGAGAAGTATGAATACACGGTTGAAGGAACATGAAAGTCTTTGCCGACTAGGGAAAACAGACAAATCAGCCGTGGCGGAACATGCTCTTCAATCAGGTGATCACGTAGTGAAATTTTCGGAAACTGAAGTTTTATGTACTACGACGAACTATTATCCACGGCTATGTAGAGAAGCCATCGAAATATATAAACATGGGGATAATTTTAACAGAAAAGAAGATGCCATGAAACTCAGTGATATATGAACTGTGGCGCTACAGAATCGATGAGAAGTTTTTATCTTTGAAGTGCTACAATCGATAGTTAAAAAATTTTATCTTCGACAATGTTTATCTCTGCTATCACGTAAAATCCAGGCCACGCCCACTTTCCACGGTATTTAGGCCGCTCTTCGACGTCCGACTCGTCAGTCGGCAAGACTCAGCACAACCAGGAGAAACTCTGAAGATGTCCAACGTAGCTTTGGACGAAAAGTCAGGGATAGAAGAGTTCCATGGACCACGGCCATACAACCCGGAATAATTCTCGGTAGCTGAAACAGTTGTTCTGACTGGGTCGCAAAGGCAAAACTCAAACATCAGGCAAGAAATTACTTTACTCCACATATGACGCGTTTCGGAATTCATCGATCCTCAGACATCCAGAAGCGATTGCTGCACGTAGATATGGCGTTCCAAGTTGTATATGAATCGAACATTGGTAGCTATATTATGACGACCTAGTCGACTTGAATGGAGAACTTCTGATTGTAATAATAATGGTTGCTTGACTCCTGCATCACTTTATGTCACATTTATGTTATTGACATTAAAATATTCTCGAAGATCTTGGAATCTCTGGGACCGGGAACACTCAGTGCTCGAGTTCTATTCGCACCTGACCAATATTTTTTTAAATGGCTGCTATTCGTAGCATTTTTATCTGCCGAGGTACTAATATAACGTAAAAGATTCAGGGAGACAAGTTTCGTATTAACTGTACGTCCGAAAAATGCACTGTGCAGTCTATTCGTTTACCTGGCAAACGTATTGCAAATAAGAACACAACAATACTCGTGACCCTATACGTAATATCTTGCGCAGGAAATCTCAGTTCAGTATCTAAAATCATTTAACAAAACCGGACAAGGCCGAATGGGACCCTTTCTATGAGGATTCCGGACAAACTTAACTATGTATATACAGGGTGTTTCAAAAATGACCGGTATATTTGAAATGGCAATAAAAACTAAAGGAGCAGCGATAGAAATACACCGTTTGTTGCAATATGCTTGGGACAACAGTACATTTTCAGGCAGACAAACTTTCGAAATTACAGTAGTTACAATTTTCAACAACAGATGGCGCTGCAAGTGATGTGAAAGATATAGAAGACAACGCAGTCTGTGGGTGCGCCATTCTGTACGTCGTCTTTCTGCTGTAAGCGTGTGCTGTTCACAACGTGCAAATGTGCTGTAGACAACATGGTTTATTCCTTAGAACAGAGGGTTTTTCTGGTGTTGGAATTCCACCGCGTAGAACACAGTGTTGTTGCAACAAGACGAAGTTTTCAACGGAGGTTTAATGTAACCAAAGGACCGAAAAGCGATACAATAAAGGATCTGTTTGAAAAATTTCAACGGACTGGGAACGTGACGGATGAACGTGCTGGAAAGGTAGGGCGACCGCGTACGGCAACCACAGAGGGCAACGCGCAGCTAGTGCAGCAGGTGATCCAACAGCGGCCTCGGGTTTCCGTTCGCCGTGTTGCAGCTGCGGTCCAAATGACGCCAACGTCCACGTATCGTCTCATGCGCCAGAGTTTACACCTCTATCCATACAAAATTCAAACGCGGCAACCCCTGAGCGCCGCTACCAATGCTGCACGAGAGACATTCGCTAACGAAATAGTGCACAGGATTGATGACGGCGATATGCATGTGGGCAGCATTTGGTTTACTGACGAAGCTTATTTTTACCTGGACGGCTTCGTCAATAAACAGAACTGGCGCATATGGGGAACCGAAAAGCCCCGTGTTGCAGTCCCATCGTCCCTGCATCCTCAAAAAGTACTGGTCTGGGCCGCCATTTCTTCCAAAGGAATCATTGGCCCATTTTTCAGATCCGAAACGATTACTGCATCACGCTATCTGGACATTCTTCGTGAATTTGTGGCGGTACAAACTGCCTTAGACGACACTGCGAACACCTCGTGGTTTATGCAAGATGGTGCCCGGCCACATCGCACGGCCGACGTCTTTAATTTCCTGAAAGAATATTTCGATGATCGTGTGATTGCTTTGGGCTATCCGAAACATACAGGAGGCGGCGTGGATTGGCCTCCCTATTCGCCAGACATGAACCCCTGTGACTTCTTTCTGTGGGGACACTTGAAAGACCAGGTGTACCGCCAGAATCCAGAAACAATTGAACAGCTGAAGCAGTACATCTCATCTGCATGTGAAGCCATTCCGCGAGACAGGTTGTCAAAGGTTTCGGGTAATTTCATTCAGAGACTACACCATATTATTGCTACGCATGGTGGATATGTGGAAAATATCGTACTATAGAGTTTCCCAGACCGCAGCGCCATCTGTTGTTGAAAATTGTAACTACTGTAATTTCGAAAGTTTGTCTGCCTGAAAATGTACTGTTGTCCCAAGCATATTGCAACAAACGGTGTATTTCTATCGCTGCTCGTTTAGTTTTTATTACCGTTTCAAATATACCGGTCATTTTTGAAACACCCTGTGGACAGGTCATTAGTTAGTTTATAGGTTTTCATGAGTAAGTTTATAACTCTCAAAATATGTAACATAAATGGCCGTATCATTTTTTTGCATTGACTTAGCAACATAAATGTTTTACATCCATAAGGGACAGTAGACCTTGGTATCTGACATAATTTCAACTTGATATCTCTGCTCATTCCACAGAAAAAGTGGTCTTAACAGATAGATAAACGGACGGACGGATAACGGACTGATGCTATAAGCGTTACATTTCTACCGATTGAGGTACGAAGTCCTAATAATATTAGGATTGTCCAAGTTATCTATGATATTCTGCGTGTTGTAAGTGACAGTACATTATCATCAGGTTCCGAGCCCAACGTTCAACTATAGGTCCCCTTATAATCGACGGCAAGCCAGTTCAAAAGACAAGGAGGGGACGGTGGGGGGGGGGGGGGGGATAACGATTGGTTGGCTGATTAATGGGGTCATCGGTCCCATCGAATTAGGGAAGGAAGTTGAAAGTGCCGTTTCTAAGGAACCAACCGGCCATTTTCCTGATGCTATTTAGGGAAATCACGGAAAACCTAAACCATGGTGGCCGGACGTGGGTTTGAACCGTCGTCCTCCCGAATGCGAGGCCAGTGTGCTAACAAATGCGCCACCTCGCTCGGTAAAGGTAAGGAAAAAATTTACTGTTGTCAGACATTTTTCTTTCAAAAAAATGAATTAAAAATCGTTGTTACAGAAGTTTTTAACAGAGTCGGAAATGGAACCTTTTTTATGGCTATTTACACCATTCGTTTTCTAAAATGTTAAAAATACTTCCTATTCCCAGGTCTAGTTCCCTCCTACAAACTATCGTATGGGAGTCCTTTGACTGAAACTGTAGGACCAAGAGCTGTAAAAAACTGCAAGGTTCTGAAGTGCATTAGGGTAGCTTTGTCCGATATTTGCATTAATATTAATTTTAATTATTATTTATTACGCTTACAGTATCAGGCATTCATCGATGATCTCCTATCTTCAGATATTTACACACGTACGTGCACACATATGACTACCTGCTTGTCTAGATTCACCTCAACAGTTGAAACTTCCTCTGTAGTTATCAATGAAATTAAAGAGTTTTACTGAAATCTACTCTTCCGAGATCATCACCATTTTATATTTAATTAACAGTTCCAATCTAACACCTACTATCTTCAGATCTAAAAATTTGGATGAATAATCGGTTCCACTTTAACCTCTGACAACGGTTTATTGAAATGCTAAGTTGCTCCGGGGACGGAGTCCACTCGATAAGACAGATCTAGGATTAGATTAGTATCCTCTGTTTCACCTACTTGGTGTGGATCCCATATGCTTGCCAAATATACTGAGACGAGACACACGACTGTTTGCCGCGCGGAATTAGCCGAGCGGTCTAGGGGCTGCAGTCACGGACTGTGCGGCTGGTCCCGGTGGAGGTTCGAGTCCTCCCTCGGGCATGGGTGTGTGTGTTTGTCCTTAGGATAATTTAGGTTACGTAGTGTGTAAGCTTAGGGACTGATGACCTTAGCAGTTAAGTCGCATAAGATTTCACACACATTTGAACACACGACTGTTTGGTATGCCTTTTCAGACATTTTTAACTTATCCTGGAGCGCGCCGCTTTACAAAGCTGAATTTCCAATTTGAGTCTCCCACTTTATGGAAGGTTGCACGGTCTGATCTCAAAATCTCTCTCTCTACAGTAATGCCTTGGCACTGCTGCGTAATACTTTTCAAATCTAATTTTCATTCGCAGACGTGGCACATCAGTTATTTCTCAGGCACCAAAAAAAAAAAAAAAAAAAAAAAGACGCTTCCAACCAAACGCATCAAGGAATCTGATGAGGAGAAGTTTCGTGAATCATTTACTACGCGACACACGCATTGAAAACTTGCGAAATTCTTCTGACGCTTCGCTACAAAATCCATTTACAATATTACCGCTGCGGAAGTTCTCAGTGTCGTGAGGAAACTGCAAAGACTGCCGAGAAATCTGTAGGTTCGTACTAAACGAGCAAGCCGCCCTCTTACGATGCAAGGAACTTTAGGCAGACTGCAGTCCCCAGCGGAAGGTTAATGGCAACGTCAGCACGCAGCACCCACCTGTGGAAGCGGCCCCGCCTGCAGGAAGACGATCAGCTGGTAGCGGACGTCCGCTACCCACACAGCTTCCAATCTCGCCGCCCACGGCTCTGACACAGGTGTTCGAGCGACGCGGAAGCTACATCGCCGTCGTTCATTGCGCCCAAGTCTCACTTCCGCAGCGGAAGAAATAATACCTGCCACAGGTATCACCAGCTTTGGGAGTACCGGAATGAGCACTGGCGGAAATTGCCAGAGCTGTCTAGCGTGTTAAGTGAGGGTATTGTTCGACGTCACCCACAAGGCGGCTATGCAAGGTCCACGGAGGAGAAACTCTATGGGAGGTTTGAAACGACCTGCTTAAGTCCACAGGACAGAACAGGTAGTTGGAATTGCGGAAAGGGGCCAAAAGGGAGCTGTCAGTTACACTCAAACACACAAAACTTTATTTAGTTGTCCAAACAATACAGCAAAAAATTTTGAACTTACTTATCGACTGAACCACTTAAATTTAAAAACGGCTGAAAGCCTTTAACTTAAATTTCGGACTCAAAACAGAATATTTATAATGGAAGAGGGCCTCGCGTAAGTACTATAACTTGGCTGAAGGCCCAACAAATCTGAAACTTGAAAAGCAAACAAGTTTAATTTAAAGACGGCCGAAGGCTCACGATCTAAGACTGCAGGTAAAATTAATTTAAAAAAAAACACAAGGCAGAAGGCCCAATCTTCAATTAGGCTCAAGGCCCCACACGGTCTGATACTTGAAAGACAAGAACTTTAACTTAAAAACGGCTAAGCGCCGATGACTTAAAACAACTAAAATAATTTTTAGTAAGCAGAAGGCCCAAAGCTGTATCTTTAAGCAATATTTTACACAGGATGAAGACCCAAGCAATCTAAGATTTAACAAGTAAGGAATTTAAATTTTAAAGCGGCTGAAGGTCCATTATTTAAAACCCTACTAAAACCATACAAATTCAAACCATCGGCTATAAGCCATTAAAATACACAGTCAAACACCAATAAGAAAAGGCAGTACAGCCAACGGTGCTCAGACGTTTCCAGGGGTCGGTCTGCACTTGAAATATTAACGTTCGCTTAGGGGAGACACGTAGTCGGCCCAACTACATCCGATCCGCCGGCAACCCAACCAAGAGACAGTCAACGGACCCACCGACAAGACAACTTGCTTTCCACCCGACCAGTGCATAAGGAACTCCAAAGCCAAAACGTAAAAGGCGTAGCCGTCCACAACCAAGTATGCATAAGCTGTCAAAACTACAGACACATGTTGGACAGTGACAACACGGAGAGGAAAGAACACTGCCTGAATTTTACGTCAGCGGCCAGGGAAGGTATCCAGAACGCTAACGGCCACAAGGCAGAAAATTCCGCTGGTACACGTGGACTTCAAATAACCAAAATACAGTTAAACTCCAAACTTTCGCCAACTCGAACACTCGCTGTTGCTCACGGGCTGGTGATCCACACCAAACAACCGACTGCCACACATCAGCACGAAGAATGGTTCAAATGGCTCTGAGCACTAAAAAATGGGACTTAAAATCTGAGGTCATCAGTCCCCTAGAACTTAGAACTACTTAAACCTAACTAACCTAAGGACATCACACACATCCATGCCCGAGGTAGGATGCGAACCTGCGACCGTCAGCACGAAGACAGCACTAAAATAACTGAGCAGACGACATCACAAGCTACACACAGCTTCAC
The DNA here is from genome assembly GCF_023864345.2 of Schistocerca serialis cubense. NCBI lineage: Eukaryota > Metazoa > Arthropoda > Insecta > Orthoptera > Acrididae > Schistocerca > Schistocerca serialis. Next base: position 111,720,690 of record NC_064638.1, read on the forward strand.
GAACACTTGCACGAAGGACTAGACAATACTAACGGCAGATACTGTGCAATAACAAGGACGAACCACGAGTCAGCTCACGCAGGCAACCCATAAGCGATCGCCGGCCAACTCACACGTCGTCCGACAAGAGGACCGACCTACGACCAAACAAGGTGGTCCGCACTCAAGTGATATGTATCGGCAACCGTCGGGCGAGTCATGGCTGTCCGGACCTCACTGCACCCGCACCCCGACTGAACTTCTGCCGCCTCCTAAGTCAAACACTGCCAGGTCCGAACTGCACTGTTAGCGCCTCTCAACTCACAAAGATAATACGCCAGGGCTTATATCGATAAGCGCCGCTGCTGCCGCTCACGGCCAGGCAAGGCGGCAACTCGGTGGCACCAGTAATTGAAATTAACACAACGAGGTGGTAGTACAGTAAAAACACGATGTCAAATGAGATATGGCACGAACACGAGCCACGCACGGCTCAGTTGGGGGCAAAAAATCGGCCCACACTTCTTAAAGGAAATAATTCTGTGGTAAAGAATACCCAAATTTGGTTGGCTGAACGCGAATTGAACCGTAGTTTAACACTGCGTCACCTCGCACACTGGTGCTAAGTTACGCCGTCCTCACACGGGATGTGGTTGGCATTGTGAAACACGCTAGACGTGGTTCACGTCGTGGTTGGAGCACGCTTACGTATGAGCCGGTGGATCATACGGAACGTGCTCCTCATCGTCATTTGCGACCGGAGTACTCTACTGCAGCACAATCAGCATTTGTCAGTACGGCAACATGGCTCGAAAATCACATAGTTTGTTTACGAAATTGAAAGCGCATTAAAGCGCTAATGTTCGTCAGCTCTATTAAAAAGCACATTTCTTCGCTTGCCCGTATGCTAACCATGTTGTTCTGTTTGTAGTACACATAAATAAAGCGTAAATATCCATGAACGCAATACAACGCAAAAAGAAAATTCAGTTTTCAGTTAGCAAGGACAGCATCAGCTGATATACTTCCATAACAGGTAGTGCGATGCAAATATTCAATATTCCCCCAAACAAAATAAAAACGTTATTTAAATTTTTAGCAAAACCCTAAGATCGTTCTTATTATACGCGATGTTTCAGAACTCGACGGCAAATCTTCACAAGTGGATTCCTCATATACCAGAAGAAAAAGAGGTATAATAAACATGGGCTGTAAAACTCATACCTTAAGTTCATCTTCGATACTGTGAACCAAGTCTCTTCTAGTGCAACCTGTTTGCTTTCCATCTTTTGGGAGACGGCAGTACTGACCAAAACAACAAGAATATGTCCAGTAAACGTCGACTCTGCAACGCATACCTTAAAAGTTATGAGCACTTGCTCAACAGAACAGATGTGTTTGACAGTAGCGAAGACCACCAAGTGCTCATAGGCCTTAAGATATACATTTTGTGGCCAATATTTATTCTTTTTCTTCTTGCTATATGAGGTACCCACTCCTGAAGTTTTGAAAAATCTTGTATTCCTGTGACTATTCGGTACCAATAATATGAGAACGTATGAAATATAACACTTGAAACAAGAGACTGAAATATCTTCTACTTCAAGCACTGCCAACTCTTTTGTCGACGAAGCCAAAAAATCATTTATTTACTACAGTATTACTGTTAAAATTTATTTCTTTATTTCCTGTGTGTGTGTGTGTGTGTGTGTGTGTGTGTGTGTGTGTGTGTGTGTGTGTGTGTGTGTGTGTACATGCATGTATGTTCACACATTTTTATGCAGTATTCATAAAGGAAACATGTACGTCACAGTCTGAAGAGTTGTTGGATGAATAAATAAGTAAATACTCAACTGCCATCGAATCATGCAGTGCTGTAGAAAGCAAGCTTGCAGTTTTTTTAAAAATGAAGAGCGCACAACAGCTGCTTAACCAACAATCTTTACTGTATACAGGACCAGTTTCGGAACATTTAATGTTGAATCATCTGGTGTGGAATCACGTAACCATCTTAAGTCATCCTCACCCCAATGTTGTCATGGAACCAAAAGTTCTGTGTCAGAAAGACATAAAAACCGTTCCACCGTGCTGCGCGATCGAGAACTCAAACGATGCAATTCACTGGTCCATGTTGTATGGCAGTTCACAAAATCGAACAAACGCACTTCTAAGAGGGACCACTCTAATTACGCATAACACCGAATGCTATACAGTTACTTTTATTAATAATAACAAAGTTCCAGTCTCTTTTCGAAAATGTGAAAGTGAATGAAGAAGATACTTGTAGAAAGCAGGAAGCGAGCAATTACGTCAGATTCACAGTTCCGCACGTCTACCGTCTACATCACACTAACGCAGTATTACGTAAATCTTTGTCTTTGATGTTACGATGCCCTGAAGGCTTTAACCGCTGATATGTAGTTAACCGAAATTCAATTATAACAAACGGTATGCATAACGGCGCGTTTTCGAGAGATCTTGAATGCCTAAGGTCTATGTTCATATCACACCAATTACAATACGAAAACACTGATACACGAAAATTCTTTAACCACTAATATGACGTTTCTGGCATTTTATTATAACAAATCCCAATAAAGAGAACGCGTTGTCGAGAAATCTCAATGTGTTGGTGCTTTGAAGCAGCGAACATTCAGACGACGTAAGTTATAAACACCACCAAATACTGGCTTCGGCTGCAAACGACATAATCCGAAGTGGCGTCTCCTACGTTCCGTTTGTGGTGTAAAGCGCTATCTCGCGTCTCATTTGTCACGTTCCTCTCCACGAAGCAAAGATCTGAGGTATCTCATTCAGTTCTTTACGTTTCGGAATGCCCTGGAACGCGAAATTCCACGTTGTGACGTCACAAAACTCGGCCCGCTCCTCGTTCACGTACCGTGTAAGGATGGACCAGCCTGCTGTAGCATATTAATTTTCATCGATTCAGGCGAATATTATGAAGAAACATCTCTGATCTATGTAATAATATCAGTGACATATTTTCGTTCGTCTTTTTTATAAAACAAATGAACTTTCTTCGGATTGTCGGACTCGCTCGCCCCCCCCCCTCTCTCTCTCTCTCTCTCTCTCTCTCTCTCATCTCATTTCTCAAAAAAGTCCGTATTTGTACTCTTATGCTAATTGCCTGTAACTCGGAGATGCAATGAGTTAATATTCATTATATATACGCGCCATGTAACGCTAATTGTCTGTAGAAGTGCATTTTATGTTTCAGCTGTTTATTTTTGCTGTGAGCACAAATACGGCGATGTGATGCTTGCGCGCCATCCGCCCACTACCACGTGTTTAATTACATCATTTATTTTAGAACTTGCAGGCAGAGTTGTCTGAAGTACGAAGTCTGATTATTGTTACTATGCTCTGCGGCATGTTTCGTCGCACTGTAGTGCATTTTCACAAGGCTGCGCAACACCCAAATTATCGCTATGCAACAGCAACCTCTGTTCTTGACTTCATCAAAACAGAACCATAAAACTGTAACACGGGCAGAGTCCCCTAGAGCCGTAATTTTATTCAAAATATATTTCAGTTCAAAATTACTCTAAGTCGTTTCTACTCTCGCTGCACCTCTTGGAACATATCCTGCCAGTGAACATTCTATCAGAATTTTGCGAAGATTAACGTGGGCTCACATGAGGCACGATGCCATAATATAGCGGGGTGCACTGCTAAAGGCAATGTAACTATTCTCTGCAGAATGTGTAAAATGAAGATCTGTGGATGAAGCGAGACAGACTCCGGTGAGAAATGTTACGATTGACTGATTGATTGATTGGTTGGTTACTTTGGGTTAGGGGACCAAATAGCGAGGTCATTGGTCCCATCGGATTAGGGAAGGACAGGGAAGAAAGTTGGCCGTGCCCTTTCAAAGGAATCATCCTTGTATTTGCCTGAAGTGATTTCCCTAAATCAGGACGGTCGGACGCGGGTTTGAACCGTCGTCCTCTCGAATTCGAGTCCAGTTTGCTAACCAGTGCGCCAGTCGCTCGGCGAAATGTTACGACAGGCAAAATAAGGAAGCGCTTAGGAAAACTTGAGCAACTTTCGTCAAACAGGAGTAAACAATATATCACTCCTCCATGTATTCATATCACGTAACAACTACTAGACCCTGAAAAACACCGAAACAGTGTCTTTCTGTGACAATACTCCCTGTAGAGTTGCTGCACATGTAGTGACGATATGGGGTCGAAGGGTGGCACACGTTACTGCAGTTCACGCCGAAGCATTCGCTGAACCGTGACACTTTCTGTCAACAGTGTCACTTGGGACATCGATCCGCTAGAGTAATATCGCGAGACGTGACCGGATTATCTGAAGCATTTCCGCTGACGCCAGTGGACAAGAAGTGGTGACAGCCAAAGTGCGCGACGTGTGAACTCTGAACAAAGAGTCGCTGGCCTGGGATAACGCGACAGGGCGAGAGATCTGCTATTGCTCCTGAACTGCCGATAAATAGGCTGCACGCCGTTTAGAAGGCACTGTTCACCTACAGTCAGATTTGTAGTCTGAAATCTGGCTCACACCTCATGAGGGTGAGACATATGATGCACATGGTATCATAGACTGGAATAAACAGTTAATCAGCTAGATTGGAGTCTAGTACACAGTTGTAAGCACTCGATTTTGGTTCTCCAAGGCAAGACTAGCGATTTGCCTATGCAAGAATCGCAGTCTCGTAGTCAATTTAACACTTAAATAAAAAAGATTATTAAGTGCCAAAAATATGAATTTGAGGAAAATTATTTTTAAGTATACTAGGCATTATTGGTCATAGTTGCACTGTTAATGTATACTGTTCGAGAGTCAAGTATAGTATGGACCTAGTTTTCAAAGGAAATTAAAAACATTGTATCGTAGTAGTATGAAAAATTTATTGAATTTGGAAATGCAATGAAAAGCTGGAAGTGACAAAGTTCAATAGTCAGCAAAAAGAAAGTAAACATTCTGCTTTTGCGTCAAATGGCTCTGAGCACTATGGGACTTAACTTCTGAGGTCATCAGTCCCCTAGAACCTAGAACTAGTTAAACCTAACTAACCTAAGGACATCACACACACTCATGCCCGAGGCAGGATTCGAACCTGCGTCCGTAGCGCCTAGAACCGCTCGGCCACTCCGGCCGGCCATTCTGCTTTTGTAATACTGTATGTGGTCATTATCAGGTACTTTCTCATTTAAATCAAATCTTTCTTCTTCGCAGATGTGGTTTGTACTATCCGGGATATGTAGCAGCACTTTGTTGATCTTCTGTATTCATACACCTTAGGGGCACCTTCCCAGACCTCGATATCATTTAAGCTTCTCCTGGTCTTAAATACATGAAGCTTACGTTTGACTAACCGGAGCCATTGTAGTTTGGATATGTTTAGATATGCTTAGATATGCTGTGTTTATATTACAATCTGCTGCTGTCTTGAAATCTAAGAAGTCAGATGCATTCATGTTATTGGCGATAAATAGCTTCGTTTACCTTGATTCTGGTTCAAATGGCTCGGAGCACTATGGGACTTAACATCTATGGTCATCAGTCCCCTAGAACTTAGAACTACTTAAACCTAACTAACCTAAGGACAGCACACAACACCCAGCCATCACGAGGCAGAGAAAATCCCTGACCCCGCCGGGAATCGGACCCGGGAACCCGGGCGTGGGAAGCGAGAACGCTACCGCACGACCACGAGATGCGGGCACCTTGATTCTGTATCATGTCCTGGAGCAATACGTTTGGTAACCCAACAATAAACAGTCTGTTCAGTTATGGTGTTGATGAATGATACTTACCTCATGCGCTGGATGAGCTTTTGCAGAAATAAATTTGCTGCTTGAACTTACGTATTCATTCCCTTCATTTTCAGCCTTTTCCTCATTGCTGTCTCAGTATCTTCTCCTTCACTCGCCATTTCTTTCCACTCAAACTGTTGCAAAGATAACGTGTAGGCTTTCACGGCCGGCGTCTTCATTAATTAAAAGTTCCGGTCTAAGAGACCGTAGTCGACCAGTACAAATTCTTCCTCCTGACGTTTCGTTGCCAACAGCGGTCAACATCTTCCGAGATGAGTCAACGGCTGGCTGCTGTGCCGTGGAGGTACCGTTTACATAGAGTGCATAGAGGAAGCCACCACTCGTCACGTGCTGTCGGAAGATGTTGCCTGCAGTTGCCAACGAAACGTCAGGAGGAAGAACTACTGTTTGACCACGAAATCTTAGCCCGGAAGTTTTAATTAATGCTACAAACGTCTCCTGTCTCCGATATTTTATCTAATAATGTGCAGTACTCGCGCGGAACATACAGCCTTAGATATGTTAACAGTAGTGGCAATTACATGGCACACTGTCTGTCGACTGCATTTGGTACTACATTTTCGTTCAAGGCAGTTTGAGCCTTCTATATGTTATTGGGCTTGGCATGTAGATCCCATTTCAGACATAACTCCAAAATTCCTTGTTTAGTTCTTATAGCCATTTTTATTTCAAGTCTTAAATCGTTGGTCTGTCGTTGCTCGTTCGGAATGGGAGAAGGTGTACAACCACAGCTAAGTTTCGCGGCATTTCGTCAAGATGCATATTTACTGAGCCGAGGCGCCAGTCCTTTTTTCGCCTCCGAGAATTTGCACAAGTGTGGTCAAACGAATCTTAAAATTGTATGAAAGATTATCATGCGGCTGTTTATCACTGGGACGTGACGAGTTCTGAGTATAAGCACAGCACTGACGAAAGTCACATTCGGAGCGTTGGCTGTAAAGCACACTCTGGAATTGGCAGCGGTTGGAGAAAAGTCGATACTTTACCGGAAGCGCAAAAAATAAGTTCTGCGTACGAGTCGCACAATTGGAAAAAAAAGTATGAATATCGTCTGATCCTGCTGCCAGCTGCCGATTCAGAAGGACAGCCAAAACACAGACTTCGACTGTGAGACAGTGATTGAACCAAACGGAGACTATCTAGCAGGAAAGGTAGGGTGACTGCTTGCTGAAAGAAAGCTGCTCTAATTTCCCCTTATTCTTTTATCTTCAATCATAAACAGTCGGTTTGCAATTCCCTGACTGATTTTTATCTTCGTAATTAGAAAACTCATGTCACATACTAATCCTGTTTTCACAGCTGTTGCATCACATTCCTCTAACTTTACACCTACGATTAGAAAATATACAGGGCGATTAGCTGCCCCTAACAATGGGCTTAATGCAACCCGCAACGCCTTCAAATATGCGCAACATTTTCATATTTTCTCGCTCAGTATGCCCTACAGAAAAAACGAACACGACATTTTTGTAGCAAATTTAATATATTTAATATATTTGAATTTTGTATTAGGGTAATTTTCACTAGAAGCCGTAATTTTCGAATTATCCAAGAAAAAATGTATAAAAGTTGTCTTCAAATGGGTTCCTCCTAAATAACTAGAAAAGTGTGGCCTCTAGCGAAAAAGTATCCTAATACAAAATTTATCTACATTAAATTCCCTGCAAAACGGTCCTGTTCATTTTTGCTGTAAGACTAACGGTTCGCGCAAAGTGAGCGAGAGAATATGAAAATCTCCCACGTGGTTTTTGAAGGTGTTGCAAGTCGTATAAAATCTATCGGTAGGAGAGCTAACTTAGCACATATAGCCAAGTGGTCACCAGGAATATTTTCACACTCACACGCAATCGTTTTAACTCTCCATCCACCCTTCTCACCACCAGCAAAAGAAAGTATTGCACTGTCTATTTCATCAATATGATTATTACCACGAAGAAGAGTAACTGTAACAGTACAAATCCAAAGCCGCCAGCTTCAGTCGTCAGTCGATCTTGAGGTTTTTATTTATTTATTCGTTCAAAGGTGGACAGCTTGATATTTTACTCTTATTTTTAAATCGAATTTATTCCTTATAACATATCATAACTGTGGGGAAGCTGTGGACAGTAACACTTCTTGATCCATTTATGGAGTTAGTAATAACCACCTCCCACCACTTCTTTAAAGAATCGAAATCCTGTATAGAAAAGAGCATCAAACGTCTGACCATTTTACAAATGAGCTAACGTGTTAAATATTTGACGCTAAGCATGTAAAATCTTTATAGCCGAAGATGCGAAAAGATAATTTTGTTTTTTTTTATTAGTTTCGGATGATTCACCCACAGACTGCAGAAATTATGTTTAAAGTTTGTTAAAAGTCGCCGAGTGCTGTCATTATCAAGCAGTGGACGAAAATAGTGTGGATAATTTGCACTCCGTTTTCAGAAAAGCTAATTTTTCACGCATGTCAACTTTTATGACGCCATATCTCCTAAACTATATGTCCTGTAATGGTGTAACTTTGGAGGTTCACTCATTGGTATATACGGACACCGTCTGCAAAATATGTTGCGAATACAATTAGTCGTAAAGAAGTGATAAATTACAGCGTCATGTTTGTTGGTAAAGATTTATTCCATGAATAGCAGAAACGCAATAAGCGATAAAGATATTTCCGTTCGTTATTTTTTGGTGGTGTCAGTGAAAAAAAGTTTCGAAAACGTTTGGAATTATGTGTACTATTTGTTGGAAGTCACTAACTGCTCTCATACTCAGATACTGGATTAATGTAGTTTGATTAAACCGCACGCCATGAGTTACACTGCCGCAAGACGTAACTTTTAATACTTGACCTCTTGAGTTAATCCTATAACATAATATAATTTAGAGCCAAAGAAACTGGTACACCTGCCTAATATCGTGTAGAGCCCCCGCGAGCACACTGAAGTGCCGCAACCGGACGTGGCATGGACTCGACTAATGTCTAAAGTAGTGCTCGAGGGAATTGATACCATGAATCCAGAAGGGCCGTTCATAAATCCGTAAGAACACGAGGGTGTGGAGATCTCTTCTGAACAGCACGTTGCGAGGCATCCCAGATATGATCAATAATGTTCATATCTGTTGAATTTGGTGGCCAGCAGAAGTGTATAAACTCAGAAGAGTGCTCCTAAAGCCATTCTGTAGCAATTCTGGACGTCTGGGGTGTCGCAGTGTCCTGTTGGAGTTGCTCAAGTCCGTCGGAATGCATGATGGACGTGAATGGATGCAGGTGATCAGACAAGATACTTATGCACGTGTCACAGTCGTATCTAGACGTATCAGGTGAAACGTCCCCTTTGAACAATTATACATGACTGTGCTTAAACTGACACACAATATTTTGTTAGCGCAACGCAATCTGACTTTCAAAATTCCCTACTAAAGAATGGCCCTGACTAACATTAAACTATACCTTTCACAAATCACTTACCTCACAAAAATCTTCGCTGCTCAAGCTACTGCAATACAGCGAGCGCCACTACTGCCAGCTAAATAAAAGATTCAAACTATGGAAGGCACTAACTACTGATAGGGATAGTTAGCAAATCAAAGATATTAATCGAGAACAAACAATGTATTTACCTTGATATCATCATATATAAATATAGCAGTTCATGACAAATTTCAAAACTCCGCCATCTGTCTCCCCACATCCACCACTGCTGGCGGCTCACCTCCCACTGCGCAACGCTACGCGCTGTTCACATCCAGCTGCCGCTGCCCAACACTACAATGGCGAGTATTACAACAATGCAAAGCAGCCACAGACTGCACACAGCACAGCCAGTGATTTTCATACAGAGGTGGCGTTACCAATAAAAAAACCTAAACAGCCTACTTACACAGGGATCCCATATCACTCCACCTGCACACGTCCCACACCGCTACAGAGCCTGCACCAGCTTGAACAGTCCCCTGCTGACATGCAACGCCCATGGGTTCGTGAGGTTGTCTCCATACCTGTTCACGTCCAAGCGCAGCGCACGACAATTTGAAACGAGACTCGTCCGTCCAACCAGCATGTTTCCAGTCATCAACAGTCCAATGTCGGTGTTGACGGGCCCAGGCAGTCATCAAGGGAGTGGGCCTTCGGCTCCGAGAGACCATATCGATGATGTTTCGTTGAATGGTTCGCACGCTGACACTTGGTGATGAGCCAGCATTGAAATCTGCAGCAATTTGTGGAAGTGTTACACTTCTGTCACGTTGAACGATTCTCTTCGGTCGTCGTTGGCCTCGTTCTTGCAGGATCTTTTTCCGCCGGCCGCGGTGGTCTTGCGGTTCTAGGCGCTGCAGTCCGGAACCGCGGGACTGCTACGGTCGCAGGTTCGAATCCTGCCTCGGGCATGGATGTGTGTGATGTCCTTAGGTTAGTTAGGTTTAAGTAGTTCTAAGTTCTAGGGGACTGATGACCTAAGATGTTAAGTCCCATAGTGCTCAGAGCCATTTGAACCATTTTTTTGACCTTTTTCCGGCCTTAGCGATGTCGGAGATTTGATGTTTTACCGGATTCCTAATATTCACGGTACTCTTGTGAAATGGTCGTACGGAAAACCCTCACTTCATCGCTACCTCGGATATGCTGTGTCCCATCGTTCGTGCGCCGGCTATAACACTACGTTCAAACTCACTTAAATCTTAATAACCTGCCGTTGTAGCGGCAGTAACCGATCTAACAACTGCTGTCTTATATAGGCGTTGCCGCCGCAGGGCCGTATTCTGTCGGTTTACATATCTCTGTATTTGAATACGCATGTCTACACTAGTTCCTTTGGCGCTTCAGTGTAGATGACGACACGCTAAATTTTTAAATTCTATCAATAGCCGTACGAAATACTGAAAATGAATTCCTTTGCCCCTGGAACCCGTCAGAGAGGCAACCGGAAACTGGAAGTTCTTGACTGTTTTAACCTGTTCTGTATACCTTGAACTACCTGGTCTGTCTTTATTGATATCCGATTTTTAGCTATCCAAAACACACGCTTACATTGTATGCTTAATTCTACAGAGAAAATACATAATTGGACGCCACTTCTGCGACTTGCGTGACCCTAAGAACCCGAGTAATCTCAGCAGGGAAAGGGGACCTATCTGCCCATTCTCTCTCTCTCTCTCTCTCTCTCTCTCTCTCTCTCTCACACACACACACACACACACACACACACACACACACACACACACACACACACAAATGCACTAGTGCAGTCTTATTACAACCGTGGAAGAACCATGTGTCTCGCAAAGTTCTTGCACTGACTTTCGAATTCGAACGAAATGTTACAGCAAGTCTCGGTTGATGTGTTTCAGATCGCTCGACATGATCGTTACGGAAACTGTCTTACAGCCATTTACGAGCCTCCCAGTTGTACGCAAGCATCAAGCAGCTTTTACACTTTTGGTGCTTAGGCTAATTTACCTAACACGCGCTCGTGGATGCTTGCGCAAAACGCTAAATCGTACATGTTTGTGCAGCATGCAGCCAAGTGTGTAGCCACCTGCAGGCAGAGATACGGGTGTCGCAGAGAACTCGTGAGGAGGTAGGCAGCGGCGGCGCGTGGGATGGTCGGGCGCGTAAGACGATCTGCACGTCAAGGCGAGAGTCAGCATGGGAAGGGGGGAGGGAGGCACACCCAGCTCGCGGATAACCGCCAGAACACTGCGCTGGCCGCGTTCCCAGGGGGACATCCCCATCGTTTCGACCGCTATAGGGCAGTGGTTCCCCTGTGACCATTATTAGCACTGAGGTTTTATCATCTAGAACTCTCCCCCCCCCCCCCCCCCCCCCACACACCCACCATCATTAACATTAGTGCCCAACTAAACTTGACAATGATAAACAATTTCCTTTCGTAAATTCATTTTTAAAATGACGAAATGTAAATGGTATTTATATGAGAAAAAGAGCCATCACAGCTGCCATCTTCAGAATGTCTTTATTCTATCACACGACTTGTTTCGGCGGCACATCATCGCCAACTTCAGGACCTGTTTACCAATAACGATAATACAAAAATGGTTCAAATGGCTCTGAGCACTATGGGACTTAACATCTATGGTCATCAGTCCCCTAGAACTTAGAACTACTTAAACCTAACTAACCTAAGGACATCACACAACACCCAGTCATCACGAAACGATAATACAATGCCAGAATTTGAAAACTAAACAACTATAAAACATCGAACACATTATGGTACTCTAATGTATTAGTTGAAGTGACCTTTAGGCAATACTCTACAAAGTACCAATAGAGCACATATGTCAATACATCGAGTTTTTTTCCTGCTATAGTCCAGAAATGTATAAGCGCATAAAACATGAACACAAAATAAACCTGAATCGAAACACATGGCTGTCGTCGTATGTAAAAGCAATGGATGTCTAAAAAGGCACCTTTCGCTCCTTTCAGACCAAGTCATTAAAATAACACAATGTACCACTGTATAAATTTAACGGAGGGTCCGAAATATCAGACATGATCAAAGTAAAATGTGCATTAACGTCTAAAGACGTATGCCAAAGGTGTACTCGTTGTGTAAGAACGTGGCGGTAAAAGTGAAACCAGCCTGGTACAGGCTAACCACAGACCCATTGCAACTGTACATGAACCACGCAATTTTGTGACAACCATCTCAAGAACTGAAAAGACCCTCCTCTAAAAACCCTTGTTGGCTATGTACCCTTAAATAACGAAATACACCAGGCCTCAAATACAATGTTCACTGTTGCATCCCTGTGTAATAAACACAAACACCTAACGGCGAGGAATATAACTAAAATACCCACTTCAAACAGCATATTTCTCCATTAAAAAATCCTCCTATAAATAAAACCTGGGAACCCGAAAACGCATTTACATATCTACAACCTAACTGCTACAACTTCATGATCTCAGGGTTGGGCACGGATGCCTATAACAATCTGGTACCGTCTGATCTCTGCCGGCCGGGGTGGCCGAGCGGTTCTAGGTGCTACAGTCTGGAACTGCGAGACCGCTACGATCGCAGGTTCGAATCCTGCCTCGGGCATGGATGTGTGTGATGTCCTTAGCTTGGTTAGGTTTAAGTGGTTCTAAGTTCTAGGGGACTGATGACCTCAGAAGTTAAGTCCCATAGTGCTCAGAGCCATTTGAACCATTTTGAACCCTCTGATCTCTAACCATACACAATACATAAATATGTAGCCCAGTGTACCGTTAGATAAGGAATAACAAAAATAAAAAATGTGATAAACCCTACTGAAACACCCATTGTTTATTACGAAAACTGTAAACCACAATATCTGAAACGTCGGGGTGTTTTAACATACCGATGTAATGTAAACGGAGTCAAAGGGAAAACAAAAAATGCAAACTGAACCTTGACGTCCATAACGCAGAAGCACAAAATATTACAGTGTAAGAAATTGAATATGGGAAGATCAACACGTAATAAGAATCTACGACCTCAGTAAACACAAACAACTTGACAGGAGTTCCAATCCATTATTCTGGCGACCGTGCAGCATGCGCTGATACGAACTGCTAACTCTAAAAACTCCATGCGAACTCCGGAACGCATTACGTGCAACAGAACGATTATCCTCAGTAATCATTATACACAGACTGGTCAAATGCAAATCACAGCTGAAGTCATTATCAGAATTACACCACGATTGTAAAACATGGTTTTTGTAGGTATTTTATGTTTATTAAACTATGAAGAAATGAATCAGTGAGACAATTGCTTGCTTATTTCCAACAACTTTTTCTAAGTAGAATGACGAAGCAGTTCTCAGTGCATCCTAAATGCTACTCACAACTCCTCCTCAGAAAAGAAAGTTAACTACCCACAATGAAAGTAGACGCTTGCTGTGCCTCCTCCGCTGCACTTCATACCTAGCGGCACTTGCTTCGCCCCTACCATGCACGCCGATTCACAATCAACCAAATTAAAATATTTGCTGCCTACTTTGGCCTTCTGCTTGCAAACCACTTGATTGATGGACCCCTTACTTCTCAACTGGCAGGAAGTCGCAGAATTCAGACTGAGAATGTTTTGTGTCTAACTAACGCCATTACTACTACTACTACTACTACTACTACTACAACTAATAATAATAATAATAATAATAACAATACATTGTAAACTCTGCAGCGGTGTAGTAGCCATTACATAGTCAATGTTCTGTCGTGCTGCCAGTTAGTTCATTAATTGCTGCGATGTGAATAATGAAGCGATTCTGGTGTATTGCGGGAACTACCTATGGCGAAGAGGAGACACTTTCAGAACTGAAATTACCGATATACTTAACATAAGAATTGGGAACCACAAAAGAGACGAAGTTAAGAAATTCTGCTGCCTTGAATGCAAAATACATGACGGACGGCGCAAGGTGGACATAAACAGCACATTAGCAAAGAGGGCATTCCTGACGGAGAAAAGTCTGCCTGTGTCAAACATTGTCTTTAATCTGAGGAAGAAATTTCTGGGAATGTGCACTATGTGATCAAAAGTTTCCGCACATCTGGCTAAAAATGACTTAGAAGTTCGTGGCGCCCCCCATCAGTAATGCTGGAATTCAGTATGGTGTTGGCCCACCCTTAGCCTTGGTGACAGCTTCCACTCTCGCAGGCATACGTTCAACCAGGTGCTGGAAGGTTTCTTAGGGAATGGCAGCCCGTTCTTCACGAAGTGCTGCAGTGAGGAGAGGTATCCATGTCGGTCGGTGAGGCTCGGCACGAAGTCGGCGTTCCGAAACATCTCAGTGGTGTTCTATGGGATTCAGGTCAGGACGCTGTGCAGGCCAGTCCATTACAGGGATGTTATTGTCGTGTAACCACTCCGTCATAGCCCGCGCACTATGAACAGGTGCTCGATCGTGTTGAAAGATGCAATCGCCATCCCCGAACTGCTCTTCAACAGTGGGAAGCAAGAAGGTGCTTAAAACATCAATGTGGGCCTGTGCTGTGATAGTGCCACGCAAAACAACAAGGGGTGCAAGCCCCATCCATGAAAAACACGACCACACCACACACACACACACACACACACACACACACACACACACACACACACACACACACACACACACACACACCACAAGCAACCATACAGTTAACACCACCATCTCAGAATTTTACTGTTGGCACTACACACGCTGGCAGATGACGTTCACCGGGCATTCGCCATACCCACATCTTGTCATCGGACCGTCACATTGTTTACCGTGATTCGTCACTCCACACAACGTTTTTCCACTGTTCAGTAGTCCAATGTTAGCGCTCCTTACACCAAGCGAGGCGTCCTTTGGCATTTACGGCGGGATTTGTGGCTTGTGAACAGCCGCTCGACCATGAAATCCTGCCTAA
Organism: Schistocerca serialis cubense; assembly: GCF_023864345.2. Classification (NCBI taxonomy): domain Eukaryota; kingdom Metazoa; phylum Arthropoda; class Insecta; order Orthoptera; family Acrididae; genus Schistocerca; species Schistocerca serialis. The sequence continues at coordinate 111,735,869 of NC_064638.1, forward strand.
CTGTCATAGTACTTGCAGTGGATTCTGATGCAATTTGGAATTCCTGTGTGATGGTCTGGTTAGATGTCTGCCTATTACACATTACGACCCTCTTCAACTGTCGGCGGTCTGTCAGTCAGAAGACGAGGTCGGCCTGTACGGTTTTGTGCTGTACGTGTCCCGTCGCGTTTGCACTTCACTATCTCACCGGAAACAGTGGACCTAGGGATGCTTAGGAGTGTGGAAATCTCGCGTACAGTCGTATGACACAAGTGACCCCCAATCATCTGACCACGTTCCAAGTCCGTGAGTTCCGAGAGGTCCCATTCTGCTCTCTCATGATGTCTAATGACTACTGAGGTCGCTGATATGGAGTACCTCGCAGTATGTTTTTCGGGGTGTCTTGATACTTTTGATCACCTAGTGTACGTACGTTTGAAGCATAGTGAATCATGAACTGCGGGGAAACCGGAAAAGAAGAAAATAGAAGCGTGGTGCTTAGAGCGATGTTGAAAAATTAGGTGGACTCATAACATAAGAAATAAGGTGGATCTCCGCCGGGGCCCCCGCGAGAAATACGGAACCCTGCAACGGACTAGTCGGCTTGTCCGCCACTCTTCAGAAACGCTCGGTTCCGTCCAGGGCCCACGGGAAATCGAAATGTAATTGAACAGGTACCCGATAAATGTCTTAACTGCTTCGAGTGCTATCGACAGCTTACAAGCATTTAAACTCGCAATCAAGGATTATTAAACTCGTCTGAAATAGTTACTTGCTCAGCGCTGGTGACGGTTATTGGCACTCGTAAGACCTGTAGTGTTACGTAATGTGACGCACGTGCCACGGCCAGTCAATCTCGTGGGTCTCGTTCTCCGTTGAATCCGAGAAAAACGAACATGTTGCGAACACTGGTTAGAAGAAGGGGCTTGACGACAGGAAATGCGTCTGGACATCAGGGATTAACTCACACGATACATGTACTAGAGAGAATAGAGAGTAATAACTGTAGACAAAATTGGAAGAATCTTTTCTTTCCTTGCGTATAAGTGACGCCAACGCAGTAACTACGGTAGCAGATAGGACTATCTGCTGTAAACAACGGATGTGCATTCGACCAGATAGTTGCGAGCAGTCACTCTTGAGTAGTGGATGTGAGATCACAGTATGACAACATCGTTGAGTTACAAATAGTGATGGAGCAACATCTCTAAATCAAGTGTTCGTTCTCCAGAATGTTTTGAAGAAGGAGAAAGTGAGTGCAAAGACTGTCCCGTACAGCTTGACTCCCGAACAAAACTGACGATGTGTGGATACCTGCCTGTGTGGTCGAGCGGTTCTAGGCGCTTCAGTCGGGAAACGCGCGACCGAAGAGAATCCTGTCTCGGGCTTGGATGTGTGTGATGTTCTTAGGTTAGTTAGGTTTAAGTAGTTCTATGTTCTAGGGGACTGATGACCTCAGATGTTAAGTCCCATAGTGCTCAGAGCCATTTGAACCATTTTTTGAATACCTGCCGCGACTTGACTGAAATCGAAAATCTATGCGGCTGAAGAAGCTGGGTGTTATCAATATGAAGCTAAAACGAAACGACAAAGTGCAGGAACTCATACGAAGGTTCTGCGTTCGTCAACATATCCAACATTCGAGGCAATGTGATGAGTTGCTCAACATCCGAAAGAAGCAATTTTGCAACACTGCAGAGGAGTGTGCGATGATATGAAACTTCCTGGCAGGTTCGCAGGAGAGCTTCTGTAAAGTTTGGAAGGTAGGAGACGAGCTACTGGCAGAAGTGAAGCTGTGAGGACGGGGCGTGAGTCGTGCTTGGGTAGCTCAGATGGTAGCGCACTTGCCCGCGAAAGGCAAACGTCCCAAGTTCGAGTCTCGGTACGGCACACAACTTCAATCTGCCAGGAAGTTTCAATTCTCAAACATTTTCAGGTGGCTGTGTGAACGTTCTATGCGTTTTACTCAAGTTTGGGGAGACTATATAGAACACCCGAAACATTAAAATCGCTTTCTAAACTTTTCTCTGTTTATTTTATCATTCTAGGCTCGAAACGTTTTGGAGGAATGGAACACATCCAGCAAATAATTGAAGACGTAGGGTAGAAATGCTAGCGCAAGACGAACAGGTTAGGCTGCATCTAAACAGACGGAAAATACGTTGATCTATTGTGAACATGGGACAGCGGGCGGTCAAATACTTCACAAAGAAATTCGCCAAACAGCTCTGTAAATTGAGCAGTTATTTTACTTTGTTATATTTTCGCTACCAGTTTCGGAAATTCAAATTCCATCTTCAGGCCCTGTTTGCTTCTCTCAAAAATTATCGATACTTACGCAGTGGGTCCATCTGTTTCTAGATGTTGTGAATTCTCGAGTGCTTCAGTCGAAGACTTGACCCACTTGCCGTCAAGGCTTCGAGGGAGGCACTCGAGAATTCACAACATAGATGGTCCCAGTATGCCAATACAGATAACTGACCCATGCTGCGGCTCACGTTGGTGCTATTTGTAGGTATCCGTCCTCTTTGGAGGCCAGACCTGTATCGTTTAGGTGACATGGTTGCGGTTATTTCTCTTCTTCTCGTGTTGAATAGCGCCACTTTGTTTTGCAAGCGTTGCCTGTCCGCTAGTGGCAGCAGCGGCGGTTATCGTTATGTAGTAACTGTGACCCTATCTTTGGGGCGACGTTGTTGTTCTTCCGGGTCATGTCAGTGTGCAGTTCGGCAGAGGGACTCAGAAGGAGCCAGGTCCGCGCAGTGCGGCAACACACCGGGACCGCTGGCGACGTGTATGGACTGCCGGATCGAAGGCCTGTGGTCATGAGAGTACACGACCTCCTCATAAACCAGATCTTGCAAGCTTTAAGTTGAGTGCATTCGGATTTAAGTAGAGAAACTTCCACCATTGTGAGATCCTGCGATTTTCCAGTGACTTCGTTTTGCTGCTCGTAGTGTTGCCGAGGCGAAGAGCAGTGAGAGGAATGCTTGGGGAAGGAAGATCTGATTAGCTTTCCTGGACTTCTAATTACTATTTATTGTGTTCAGTTTGTTACTATTTGTTAAGTTCAGCCAGTGGTATTTGTCCTGCCTCGTGGCGGCTAATGCCCCAGTTACCTACCCTGATGATTAATGTTGGTTCTAGGCGCTACAGTCTGGAACCGTGCGACCGCTTCGGTCGCAGGCTCGAATCCTGCCTCGGGCATGGATGTGTGTGATGTCCTTAGGTTAGTTAGGTTTAAGTAGTTCTAAGTTCTAGGGGACTGATGACCCATAGTGCTCAGAGCCATTTGAACCATTAGTGTTCGTTGGCGATTCTTTTACTCTGGTGGTAGTGATTCCTTTCTCGTTCAGGGCACTCTAAGCACAGTATTCTGTGGGCAGAGTCCAGACCACATGTTCCGGCTTTGTCGCATTTTTAAATCTTTGCATTTGGTTTATTGGACGTCAGGTAGCCTCAGCAAGATTATCATTAGTCATTCGTTAGACTGCCACTGGTCGGAGTTACCATCTTGTGAAGTGAATGCAACTCTTAGCTGCCTATCTGATCGCTCGGAATTGTGTTTTTTTCCCGTACCTACTCAGCCATACTTGGCGTTAAAGCAGGTTTAAATGGTTTTGCTACCAACTTTACCATCATTTTGTCTCACTCGTTTGGTGATCAGTTGCCTATCTTTTTAAGTTAACCTTTGCTATTGCATTGCTGTTTTACAGTATGTTTGTTAAATTTTTTTTATAATTGTTCTTGTCGTTAAAGGCCTTCAGCTATGACTGTGATTACTTGCCTTAAGATTCTAATTAGGATAACATTGGCTTGTTTTAAAAACATTATTTGCTGTGTCTTATTTTATGCTCATTTGGTAAATTGTAATGCACTGAAAGCACTATTAATTACACAGTTGTTTATTCCTTCATTAATAATGTGTGATATCTTTATTTATTACCGAGTCTGGAATTACCATTTTAAAATAAATGAGTGTAATTGCAAAAGGGAACCAATAATAACTGATTACGGCCCTGTCCACAACCGTAACCGAATCCTGCCTTTCTTGACTACCAGGTTTCAGTAACTTTTGAGATCTGCATATGGGGCCTGAAGATGGCGTACTGAACTGCCGAAACTGGTAGCGGAAATCAAATAAAATAACCTCAATTTGCACGTCTCCTTGGCTAATTTATTTGTTAAAAAAATACGGATAATGATGACTCAAAAGAAAGTCATCATCTATACATAAAAATACCAATATTCAGAAGATATGCTGAGATGTAAAAATGAGGCAGCGCACGGACTCTACACGCAATCCGAGGCCTGGATTCGACAGCTGATTGCGGCAGCTGCCTCTCTTCGAATGTCACAAGCAGGTCCGTTACGACCGTGTGGTCCGTAACGTCACGTCGCCGTTCTGCCAAGCTTGAGAACAATGCAGCCCTGTGTATGGCGCGACGTTATCTGACAGCGCAAAAATAAAAGAAGCGTACGGCTGCCGCGTAACGTCCTGTACGGAGAAATTGGCGCAGTCCCCGTCATCTGCGATATTTATAGCAATGGCCCGCCGAGAGTGCCTCGTAAACATGTAGCGCGCACTGCTTGTAATGAGCCACTGCTTTAATTGTGCCTGAAACTAACAAGGAGAGCGTTTCATTTTGAATAAGCTAGTACTTCGAAAACACGGGTGACCTTTGTCCACCGTCGGAAACCATAAGTTCAAAGATGCCAGTCTAAATAGTCTCTTCTCTTAGTTTGAGCCACAGAGTAACCAGAATTAGAACCTACCTGCAACCGACTTAAAATTATCAAAAGCGAAGTAGCAGCTTATAACTGACTCAGTTGTTAGCGTTAAAGGGTGTGACTACTATCACGTGAACTTCCGCAAGTTGCTTGTAGAAGCTACGTTTTCGGTGACGTGGTAACACTCCCACCAAGTCGACCTCCGCAATTTTGATGACCTTCCAGAAGAAGCTTCCATAAGTTAGGAGAAACAGTTTCTCGTATCCTGCTGAACTTTCCAGTTGCTGGAAGTTTTCCCTCAAACTTGCAGAGTTTTGTGTGTTCAACACCAATACGAAAACGTCAATGTCGAAAAGGAAAATGGTGCAAAGACGGGCGGGCCGAAGAAAAATGTACCACTGGAATCCCTAAACACACACAACTGAGCACAGTGAGTGGAGAAGTGCGTAGCGAACTTAGCTATTACTTTGCTTCACCAGAAGGGGAACAAGAATGGTAGTACAGAAGTAAATTTTAGATGACTTTTTAATGTTAGCGAAAAAGTAAATGTATCACATTTCCAACAAAAGTATTAAATACTGTTTGCAAAAGTCGAAGAGCAAAGAAAACGCGATGTCTTCTTTCAGCATTTTAGTATGTCGTTTTCAAGTATTTGATTGTACAATAGACACGCGAAGATAGATATTTCCATACGACATTCTCAGAAAGTCTTTAATCTCAGCGATGTCCTATGATTTTATTTCATTCAATAGTCTTCCTTGAAAATTTATATACGTACGCCCCTGTATCCCTTGCTTCGCTCAACAGTTCCTTTTTGTACTTAACTTTTCTACTTTTCGTGTCGATTTTTCTTCAATAATATTAGTGCAACAACGGCGGCGGCTGCTCTGGTTT